>NW_017671740.1:17617-66359 GCF_001879085.1 Nicotiana attenuata
GATCTTAAAAAAAATAGTAAAAAAATAAGGCCACAAAAATAAGTTGATATACGTGATAAATCACAAAAAGTAGCTAGAAAATGCAAAAAACTTCGGCCCAATGTACTGAAGATTTATAGTGTATTTCTGAAAACTTCGGCACCTGAAAAGCTAAGGTTTTTGTATTGGATTCAAAAGTTTTTGTCCTAAAGCTTTTTCAAAAAACTTCGGCCCAATGAGCTGAAGTTTGTTAGTATATTTCTAAAAACTTCGTCACCTGAGAAGCTGAAGTTTGTGTGATGGATTCAATAGTTTTTGTCCTAAAGCTTTTGCAAAAAATTTCGGCCCAAATGTGCTGAAGTTTTATAGTGTATTTCAAAAAAACTTCGGCACCTGAAAAGCTGAAGTTTTTGTATTGGATTCAAAAGTTTTTGTCCTAAAGCCTTTTCAAAAAACTTCGGCCCAATGTGCTGAAGTTTTTTAGTATATTTCTAAAAACTTCGGCACCTGAGAAGCTGAAGTTTGNCTTCAAATTTGCCAAAGAGTTCCTGTCTGGCGCAATGTCTATGTTGTACTGAAATTGCCGAACAAAGTCTCTGGCAAGATCGTCCCAAATGTGCCATCGAGATATGTCCTGATCCATATACCATTCTGAGGCAATGCCTACTAAGCTTTCTCCGAAGTAAGCCATCAACAATTCTTCTTTGCCACCGGCTCCCCGTAACTGATTTTAATACTTCTTCAGGTGAGCAATGGGGTCACCGTGTCCGTCATACTTCTCGAATTTTGGTGTTTTGAACCCTGGGCAAGTGTACGTGAGGGAACATACATAGGTCTGTATAGGAGACACTCTTTTGCCCGCTCAAACCTTGCATGTTTTTCAAGCTCAGCTCCAGGCTTCTCATTCTCTTCGCCATCTCATCCTACTCTGGGGCTTTGGGAGTTTTGTCCTGCCCTGGTGTAAGCTCGTATGGTGGTGGCTGAGAGTAATTATATGTGGGATATTGAGGATGATCCACCGGAAAGACAGGGTTTTGGAAGGTGAAAGCTGAGGGATCAAAGGCAGGCCTTGGCAGTGAAGGTTGTGTTGTAGCAGGGCATGGTGGAGCAGTGAAGATGTTAGGAGCTGCTCCTGATGTGAACACCCGGGGGCGTACCTCAGAAGGTGTTCCTATGAAGTGAGCAGACGGGGTAGGTTGTCCCAACGGAGTATGAGGGTGGCTGATGGGGATATTGGAGGTACCCCCAGATCTAGGGAATAGTTCAGGAAATCCAGGGATGGCGCTTGGAGGCTCCCTTCCATTGGTCCAGGCGTCCCACATCTCCATGAGTCGGAGACGTAGTATCCGGTTCTCTTCCGCCGTGACAGACTCAGATGCCGGGATCCCCGAGATGGGGTTGTCCTCAGAGATGGGAACTGCGGGCAAAGTCATTTCTGTAGACATTTCCATACTTCCTTTCGATCTGGTAAAGTATTGATGCGATGCCAGCTTACCACAACCAACCACCGTTTCTAAAAGCTAGGCTGGAATTGACAGCAACACACTGTTAGTTTGAGACAGGTAATCGCACATTGGGGAGTGATGCACCTATACAGTTAAACGGATGTCTACTTGTTTGCACTGGTTGCATGCATCATCGCGGCTTTTCTTTTTCTATTTTCTCTTCTTTTGATTTCTACTCTTTGTTTTTCTTGCTTTTCTTTCTCTTTCTATTTTTCTCTCATTTTTCTTTTCCCTCTGTTTTTCATTTTCTGCTTTTCCCTTTTCTTTTGCCATGGTTTTTCTCTCGATTCCTTATTTTCTCTTTTTGCGTTTCTTTTCCTCTCTTGTTTTTCTTTTATTTCCTTCCCTCGTGTTTTCTTCTTCTTTTTCTTTCTTTTCTCTTTTTTTTTAGGGTTACGGTCGAATCCTATGGAGATTGCCTACGTATCATGACCCCGCATGAATCAGACCAAGCGTAGTTCTTGCAAATAAGGTAAATAAACTAACTTTTTTTTGAATTTTTGAAAGAAATGCTTTAGAAGGAAAAAGGGAAATATTTTGATTTTGATTTTTCTTTTTAATTTTTGAAAGAAAGACTTCTACCTTTTCGTTTTATTGAAACTTTGGGAATTTTAGAAGTAAAAAGAAATATATTTGTTTGAATTTTCATTTATTTTCTAAACACGAAAGAAAAATATTTTTTTTTTTTTTTTTGGATTTTGAAAGTTGCCTCTTAATTTTCGGAAGAGGGACTTTTATGAAAATATTTTGGATTTTTGAGCAAAAATATTTTTCGGACTCAAATTTCAAAATTTGTATTTTTTTTTTATATTTATTATTTATGAAAGAAAGACGTCTAAGGAGTATTTTAATGATTTATTTTGACCTAAAAGGAAAAAGTGGCTATTTTTCAAAACTTTTATTTAAGAAAACAAAGACTCGGTTTTGCAGATACGGCCTTTCAGCACTTCCGGGAGGGAGATTTTAAGGCTGTGCCTGCAAACCATTTAAAAATGACTCAGGGTGGCTGTTCTTGCAAAAACAGCCTTCCGGCGTCCTTTTAGGGACATTCGGCTTATTTTAGACAAGAATGGCATCACCCGACTTATTTATGACTAAAATTAAAATTTTGACATTTTTTTGGCTATTTTTGCAAAAAGGGAGGTTGGACCCGATGAGGGTTGCCTACGTATCTCACATCCGGTGAGAAGCAAACCAGCGTAGTTCGGGCGATTGGGGATGGAGTAAACTAACTCTTTTTTTTTCTTTTTATAAAACTTAGACCATGAAGCTTTAAGGCAAAAGAAAAAATATTTTTGATTTGATTTTTTTTGATTTTTTTTTCTTTTGGAATTTTCTAAAAAAATGCTTTAAAAGAAGAAAGGAATTTTGTTTTGGATTTTTTGATTTTGATTTTATTTTGTGAAAGAAAAACTTCTGAAAATTTCTTTTGTTTGATTTGAACTTTGGGAATTTCAAGAGTACAAAGAAAATATTTTTGTTTGAATTTTTATTTGTTTTCTCTTTTTCTAAGAAAAAAAAATATTTTTGGATTTTGGATGTAACCTCTTAATTTTCGAAAGGGGGACTTCTTTAAGAAAAATGTATTGAATTTCTGAGCTTTTATTTATTTATAAAAGTACTTCTAAGGAAAAGCAAAAATATTTTTGGACATCAAACTTTTTTTTTTTCAAAATTTTTATTGACATTTACAAAAAAAAGAGACTTCTAAAAAAATAAGAGTATTTTTGGATTTACGTTTCTGATTTCTTTTTTTTTGGATTTTTGGAAAAATACTTCAAAATGAAGGAAACCTGTATTTTTGGATTTTGATTTTTATGAAAGACATTAGAAAGAAGGAAACCGTTTTTTAGTTTTAAAAACTTCTTTTATTTTGTTTTTTTTTGTTTAAGAAATTATCTAAGGAAAGATTTCTGAAGAAAGAAAATATTTTTGAAGTTTTGAAAATTGGGGTCGGAATCGATGAGGTTTGCCTACGTATCTCACATCCGGTGAGAATCAGACCCTCGTAGTTCGGGCCGATTGGCCAAAAACTATTTTGAATAACAATTTTCTTTCTATTTTTCAAATATTTTTCTTTTCATTTTTCAAAAATCCGGCAGCATTTCGGTACTATTTGGGCATTTGATTTTTCACAACAAATGGTCACCCTCACTTAGTCCTAACACTGCTTATTTTCATAATTCACTCATTTAGACAAGCCGGTCAACATGCAAAGCCGAGCAAATAAATGCGCAAGTAGCACGTAAGATGCATCAGGATGGTCAATTCATTTCAGGTCACCTGTCCTAGACGGACCCAACCCCTGTGTTGAGTCCCCTAAGTCAAATGCACATGATGCAAACAAACGTCCTACTAGGGATCCGGCATGAGGCTTTGTTCTTCTAGGTTTAAACCCTAGGTTTATTGGTCTAGACCTAGCTTACCCGAGCGGACAACTCGAGCCGAGGGGGAGGCAGCGTACCGGGGATACAGAAGCTCCGCCGGCTTTGCAACTTATCCAAACCTCGTTCTAAATGGGAAAAGACTCTAAACAGAAGAGAAGCTACACGAAGTGCACCCTTCTCCATGATGTAGAAGACTCAGAAAGAGGAAGGGATTCGCGACTATATATACAATTTCAACAAATATCAAAGCGGTAAAACATTTAACACATATAGCATGGAACATATAGAAAAATCAGATAAAGCCAAATATAACAATTGCACTAAGCTTGAATTCTTGAACCCTGAATCGAAATTCTGGGTTCGTGTTCCCCAGCAGAGTCGCCAGAGCTGTCACACCTCCTTTTTACACACCTACCCCGAAGGATAATGTATAAGGGAGTTTTTCCATTTAAAGTGACATTATTCGAAATGGGATTATTTATTTATTTTTAGAGTCGCCACTTGGGAAAGGATTGGCTTTTGGTGTCCCAAGTCACCGATTTGATTTAAATCCCAAATCGAGGAAAAATTCGACTTCCCAATTGGAGTCTGCGAACCAGAAATTCTGAATAAGGAATTCTGTTGACCCGGGGGAAGGTGTTAGGCACCCCCGGATCCCGTGGTTCTAGCACGGTCGCTTAAACTATTAAATGGCTAAAAATCTGGCTTTATATGCATGTTCAAACCTATAGGTGCAATTTTATAAATTTGTTTAACCGCTTTTAATTGGGTTTTTTTTTTATGAAAGTGAACGCCGTTAAGAGCGTGTTTTGGATCACACGTCACATGAAATGCACCCGGATCCTCGACGACCTCCTTATTCAACGTTTTTGGGATTTGGATTTCGGTCGCATGAAATGCACACCCGTATTTAGAACGGTAAAATTATTAAAGCGCGCCTAAAGTGGCTAGCGTCTTATTAACTTTGCGGGAAGCCATTGAAAATTCGCTAAATGGCATGTCCCGAATTCCTAAAATATTTTTAATAAAGCCTTTAAAGAGGGCCCCGCAATTTATGCATTTTTGTTTGGCGTGGCGCACCTCATTTTTATTTTACGGCCAACCTAAAGAAGACTATGATTTTCTATTAAGTATTGTCTCTAAAAGGGGCCCTAATGAATTAGCATTATTAATTACTATTATTAAAAGCATTCAAGGAATTTGGGACTCAAGTTCAAGTCCACACTTAAACAAGAGGAAAGCCTCTTAATTCAAATGTGCTACTTAACTTGGAAGGCCCAAAATTGTATTGCAAAATTAATCCCATAAACTTAATATGAATTCAAGCCTTCAGCATTTTTGGGCTTCAAAGTTAGCCCACTAAAAGAGGAAGCTGTAATAAGTTTTGTTTTAAGAAAATAAGAAGTTGTCCTAAATGGAGACTTCCAAGCAGGCCTGGTACGGAAATAACAGGAATTGGGCTTTAGGCCCAAATCACACAGGCCCCTGATCGGTGAAATTAATTGAGGGGGTGAAGGGTATGGTGATGTTCCGGCCTATGGTTTGGCGACTGAACCACATTAGGCCCAATTCTTACGGCCACACACCGCATTGACAGAGATTTGATTCTTTTACTTAACCAAATTTAAACATCTAATAGTAGTGATCTATTTATAGTCGAATTTCTTTGTCTAGTCCTCCAATTACAAGCAATTGACAACCCAGGTTAGCAGCAGGTCTAGAATTAAAATACAAAGAAACAGGATACTTTTACTTTGGCCAACTCACTTACATACATTAAGATAGGATTATTGTATTATACCATGAGGATCTAACAAGCCAATAGGTCATGTTTTGAATTGGACCTTTGATTCCACAAACAAACCACAAATTCATGAATCTACTGATTTTAAATGAAAGTAAGTGCATATAATAGATAATTCAAACGAAATTATGAGAGTCCTAGACTTAACCAAACGACAAATTCCTAGTAACGAACTATCAGATTTACACAGTTATGTTGATAAGGAAATGATAAAAATGTCCTACTTAATGACAGTACTTCAGGAGGTAAGTAATAACTCATCATACAAATTTGGAGAGTCATCAACAGAATAACATTTCAAATGCAGAAACAGGCAAATACAACTGCATGAAAATTGTAATACTGCTTCAAGTCTTCTTATTTCCTTCTTCAATTCAGCATTTCAACAGTACATAGAGAGTTTTGGGAAATATGTACCTGGAAATGTAAGGAAAATAAGTGGAGAGAAAGATCAGCAGCAGTAAACAGGGATTAAAGGTAGCCCAGAGTTAACTTCAAACTCAAGGAATGATATTAGGCTAGCGAGGAATGTTTTGAAGCAAACAACATCAATAAGCCCAAAAACCAGCTTAATCGACCCAAATTGAGTTTAAAATAACCTCTAGGATTCTCTAAGCTTTAACTATTGAAGATATAAAGGAGCTTAAACCATTTGACCCCGGATCAGCTGTGATTTTTGAATTTCAGTAGCTTTTCAGGAGTTTTTGATTTGAATTTTTGAGTTTTCTGATTTCTATGAGCTCTAGGTTTGGAATTTGAATTGTTTATTTTTTTGTTTTGAATTTTGGATCTCTAAGGCTCTTACAACTTGTATGGATTTTTTTCAAATTTCCAAACTTTTTGAGAAATTTTCAGGTGTTCAAAAACTTGTGAATTAAGGCATTGGACATGCCTTTTATAGGCAAGGATAAGGGCAGCCCTCAGATTTTCAGTTTTGCATTTTCCATCATTTCCTAATTTTCATTTTTGCTTAAAAGTCCCTTATTTCCTGACTTCTTTCTCAAGTTATAGCTACTAAACTTTCTAAAATTCTGTTTTGAACCCTATCTAGAATGTTCCAGAGATTTCTACTAGTTGCTACCAAGATTCTTCCTATCCAAAAGCCTATACTACCCTTGAACTTTAATTTGAATTACTAACTATGTCGAACTAACCCTGACCCCTCCCTATCCTAGTTAAAATTTAACTATAGTTAAAAAAACTAAGTTATTCAGCTATATCCAATCACCTAAACCTAATTACTTTGAAAACACTGAATTAAAGAACAATTACCAATCAAAATCATGCATCGAAGAACTAATTTGAACCATTACTACATAAGCTAATTACTGAACAATTACTGAGCTGGAAATTAACTAAACATCGATTCAAACAACTGATTAGAGTATTAGCAAAACTGAAAAACCAAAAAAAAAACAAATACGGATGTACAACTGATCTTAAAAGGAAAATCTAGGCTAAATTATTGACCAAATATGCAAGAGATTAATTCAAATATTAAAGCGACCTAATTAGGCTAAGTGATTAATCCAAACAGAATCTTAAATAAAATTTAAACGAACTAAGGGGATTCAGGGAGAGGGGAAGGAAACAGAGAAACCAAATATGAGCAAAAGATACAGAAAACTCACCATCCTAAAAGCTTGAATCCCAATTTGACCTTCTGATTCCGTCCCCAAATAACATTAGTTCTTCGTTCTTAGCAAGAACGAACGAGTAACATTATTAGAGAACGGAACCAAACCAAAACTCCAAAAAACGAACCAGAAGCCTAGCGTGCTCAAGTCTCAAATTAGGCTTTTCAGATTCAAAATTCAAGGGATTTGAATGGCATTCGAGGGATAAGGATACCGGAATCAAGATGAGGGAGGGGAGGTGACCCTAGGGTGTTAATTTGGTGGGATTTGGACACGGGCACCGCCGTGCACGGTGGCGGCGGCGCTAGGGTTTGACTTATTCGAGGTGTTAGGGTGACATTTGGAGGGAATCAATTGTGGATATGGAATGGGGAGGTGAAGGAGAAGGGGTGGTGTAAGTTTCAGGGTCATTGGACAAACGCCGCCGCCGTGGGCGATTTCCGACGGCGGAGTTAGGGCGGAGCCGGCGGAGGAGAAGGAGGTACGAGGAATGGAAGCCTGTCTTTAGGGTTTTGGCATAATTTCGGACACTTTTATTTTAATTCAAGATTCAATCCAGGCCGTTAGATTTGAGGGGATGGACGGTCATGATCCATTGACGCCAAAACGACGTCGTTTTGGGCGTCTCTGGACCGGATCAGGGGTTGGGTTGGGCCAATATTTGGCCGGATTTTGGGCGAGATTGGGCTAAAAAATGGCCCAAAAATGGGTATTTATTAAGGCCAAGCCTTTCTTTTAATTCATTTTACTTGTTTTCTTTTCTTTTCTTCTTTTTTTTTTTATTTATTTTCTTCTTGCAAAATTAAAGCTTACAAAACCTAATCTAACTCCAAAATTGGACTAATTAATTTTCTAAAATAAGCTAAATGTAAAATGACTATTTTTGTTATTTTCTTTTATTTTTTATGATGCTAATTAACTAAACAAAAATCTAGAATTGGGTCTTAAACGTAAGTATGCTATTTTTGTATTTTTATGAGTTATATCAACTAAAAAATATGCACAAAAATGCAAATAATCACAAAATCATGCAATTAATTCCCTAAAATTTAACAATAAAAGAAAAATCCTAATTTTAATGAATTCTATAGGAGTAATTTAAGCGAGGCAAAAATCACGTGCTCACACTCGAGGACCGCAGAAGCGGGACCACATCTGCGGAAAGGTGGTCGCAGAAGCGGAAGTGAGCGGCTTGGAGTGGACCGCAGATGCGGTCAGAGTTCCGCAGAAGCGGTACCGCATCTGCGGAAGGCATATCGCAGAAGCGAAAGAGGGTGGCCTAGGGAGGACCGCAAATGCCGCATTTTAACCGCACCTGCGGAACCGCAGAAGCGGTCAAGGGACCGCAAGTGCGGAAACAGCTGAGGCAGTGAGGTCTTTTAAAATTCGGGGTTGGGTTCATTTCAACCCCATTTTCTTCCATTGGAGTTGATGGGGAGCAGCTTTGAGGTGCCATTTTTGTCACTCATCATGAGGTAAATAATTTATGCTAGCTTTGAGTTAAATACCAAGTTTATACATGGATTTAGGCAAGGAAATTATGGAAAAAATTTAGGTTTTGGTGGAAAACCTAGAAATTGGCATTTCTTCGAATTTAACCACGATTTTGAGTATGGAATTTAGTGAAAATTATATATTTGAGTTCCTAAGGTCATGGGTAATCTTTATCTTTGAAAAATTTCGGATTCCGGGCACGTGGGCCCGAGGGCGTTTTGGACAACTTTTCAATCGGAGTTAGGAACTTCTATAAATTAGATTGTAATGATTAATTGAGCATATATTAATGGATTTGCGTAACCGTTGGCTAGTTTTGGAGCGTGGTGCATCAACTAGAGTCTTCGGAAGGGCGTGGAATGCCGGTTATGGACCTTCGGAGCGAGGTGAGTCTCCTTTCTAACCTTGTAAGGGGGAATTGTCCCCATAGGTGAAATAATTGACTATGTGCTCCTATTTGCGGGGGCTACGTACGCACGAGGTGACGAGAGTCCGTGCGTAGCTACTATTATGCCATTGTCCGGGTAGTTAGGGCCCAAAAGCATGTTATACTTGAATTATTTATGAACCTATTGATAGCTTGAATTGCTTAAATCACCTTGGATTAGTAAATGAATTTAAAAGGAGATTAAACATCATTTTTCCTGAATTGTTAAAAAGAGAAATTGTTTATTTGGATAAATATTCCCGATAAGTTCTTAATTGACTGATTGAGCATGTATCTCTATGTGTACCTGCGTTGCATGCATGATTTGCGAGCAGGGTATCTGTTTATTTATGGAACGGGCCGAACGCCTGGGCAGATTAAATAGATGCATCTATAGGCGCGCCGTCGACCCTCGGCAAGTGCACAGTTTATTTCTGTTGGATCGGGCCGTCGCCTCGGTGTGATTTGCGCATGTTATATTGTTGCTTGAGAATTTTAAATGTGAAATGTGCCCTTCGTGGCTTGATATAAATTGAGAAGATAATAAAGAGTAAACCTTGAAAATCCCTGATTATTTGTTGAAGGTGTTTACCTATTTTCTGGCTTCGTGAATTAGGACTGCTATATAAATCCATGATTTCCTCACATTTTCAGTATATTGTCAATTGACCTCTAGTAAGTGTCGAAGTTGACCATCTCGTCTCTACTTCTTCGAGATTAGACGGGATACTCATTGAGTACACGTTGTTTACGTACTCATACTACACTTCTGTGCATTTTTGTTGCACAGGTATATTTATTTCTAGCAGCCCACTGGGCATAGCAGCACGGATGATTCGGGACTAGGTGAGTTGCATTATTCGAGGCGGCCCGCAAGCTAGTAAAGTCCCTTCCAGTAAATTGTATTTTCTTTCTGTCCATTGTATTCCGGACGGATGTTGTATTGTATTTTATTTCCTTATGAGTAGATGCTCATGCACTTGGTGACACCGGGTTCTGGGATTGTTTTTAAATATTTTTGTATTGATTGCTAGTATGTAATTGAATTGAAGCGGTTATCTTTTTACTTATGAAATTTAAAGGAAAATCTTGGTTTTCAAAATTGTTAAAATTGGAGTTTAAATAAGTATTTGGTTGGCTTGCCTGACAGCGGTGTCCTGCGCCATCACAACCCTTAATGGATTTTGGGTCGTGACAACATGGTATCAGAGCACTAGGTTCCTAGGGTCTCACGAGTCATGAGCAAGTCTAGTAGAGTCTCGCGGATCGGTACGGAGACGTCTGTACTTATCCTCGGAGGCTGCAGGACTGTTAGGAGTACTTCCCTTCTTGATTTCTTATCGTGCGATTTGTTCCTGTGAGCTTATGCTTTGTTTCCTTCCTACTCAACCTTATGCGACGCAAAGCACTTGTTATAAATCGAGAATTGAAGAGTCATGATGGTATTACAGATGTGATACAGGATGTTTCTCCTGGTATAGCTGATCGGATTATTATCGTCGCTTTATGGAAGAATACTTTATTGTTTCGGATCAGTAACGGTACTTCTGAGGGCTTTGAGGCTAGGCACAAGTTGCCAAGATGCTTATGAATGACTGCTCCGCAGTAGTGATATGATGGTATGATGTTGCCCACGTGTCGGGGCAATGAATGACTTGAAGGGAGGTTTACTCAGTGCATAACCAAGAGATTCAGTATTTTATTCCCGGCAGGGGAAAGGCAATCGAACTAAGGATGGTCAGATGTGGGCTGGTGGAAGTAATGAGACTTGGTATTTGCAAGCGTAATGGAGTTTTCTTCTATGTTGGGGGGGTTGTTGTCCTAATTGCACGTGTTAAGTGTGTCGGTGTTATAATCTTCTACAATTTGCCTTTGGGGCAAGAGATTGTGAAATAGTATCGGAGATGCAACCGTCAGATATTGCAGGGTGCGGTGGTTCAGGATTGGATCAGTAGTTCTAATGTTGGCGGTTCGAGAAGGATGACCTTCGGAAAGGTTTAAAGTTAGTAGCGATTTGTGCACTCAAGTGCTATGAAGATAGATTTTATTAAGGCAACAACCGAGCAGCAAAAGATGAGAAATGCGTGCGGGAAGTGTCAGGCGGAGTTTTGAACTTCTAAAAGACCAGGTGTATGAAGCAAAGGTCAGGTAGCTGATTAAAGAAGTGAGTTTGCCCAAAGTGGGAGAGCGGCGGATGCTGCATATGGGCTTAGCGGTATGATGGTTACGCACCTTAAGGAAAGTCTGGAGTGATTTGGGGATTATAGTGGCTGGCGATTGAAGCCTACGGATTAATTAGAAGTATGGGCTATCATGCGGCAGGAGATTTGATATAACAGGACGGAGCTTCGTGAATGGAGAAGGATACAACATAACTTGGGATTGGAGGAATATTGCCGCGCATTTAATTAATGTCCACGAGGGATGAATGGACTTGTGCAGCCGGAGAATGAGCTCTGACTCAGGAGGGATAATCGATGTCGCAGTGATTGTACCCCACGTAGCAGCGTTGGAAGATGCCGGGGAAGGACTCCTACAGGTGGGGTATTCATGTGCGCAGGTTAGCAGTCGCGTGGTTGGCGAGGCTTCTACGAAGAGTTCTACTGGTTATACAGTAAAGGGAATTGTTGTGTGAATGTTGATAATGATTCAGAATATAAAAAGGGGGGTTTCTACCGTAAGGTATCGAGAATTTGGCAATTGATTGCGTAAGGTTATGTCAACAAGAGATGAAGAACTCCGGTGAGTCCCAGATTTGCGAAATAATGGCTTCAAGCTAAGTGGGAGAGTCCCACCGCTTATGATTGGGTTGCATAGTTAGCTACTTGCGAGGTTTTTGGTGATTAGCATATTTATGGGTTATTCCAGCTATGGGAAAGGAACATAAGTGGTAATTCGAGCTAATGAATTGTCGAAATGCATGCTATGGTTGGCCTTATTGGCTCATGTTCAGACTTGGGGAAAGATTCAGGATTTATGCCTTGTATAAATGCAGGTTTCAAAGGAAGTAATTCCGCCGGGTGCCTCGTCGAGAGGGTATTCATGTGTTATAAGATTTATGGAGTTGATTATATTCGAGACCAAGTCAGAGCGGGTGGCTCTCAGTAACGGTCCTAATGGATTCAAAAGAGGTAAAGTATGGTGCCTAATGATTTCGAGCCTATAAGTACAGTTAAGAATCAAGCTTTGCAGCAACTTATGAGTGGAGGCTCAGAATGTTCTATGATGTTTTGACTTGCAGTATAGCACTTGAGAGAAAGATGAGGAAGGACTTCGGATTCAAAGAAGGATTAGCAGAATGGCATATCAGTTGAGGGTGCAAATATGCGCGCAAGGAAGGTATGAAGTGGTTCGCGGGATTCGGGACAGCATGGTCTTATGAGTCGAGGTCACTCGAGATGGGTGCAGATGGAGTATGTTATGTGTTGGACGGAGTTAGTATTATCTCTAAGGCAATCAAGGATAAATTGGAAGAAGGTAGATTGATTAGCCATAGTTGAATTTCGCATATTGGTGTTAGTGATCAGTTCCTTCAGCGTGATCGAGTTATGCGAGTGATTTGTGATGGTACGTATCAGGCTTGTCAGCCGCCGCAATTGATGTTATTCAGAAGCATTCTACTGTTATGGCTTGTTATGTGGAAGCAGAATTTCCGGAAGGGCAATGGTGGCTTAGACCACTACTTAGAGATTTGCATATTCTACGATTATGGGAATTCACCTGTGTGATACTATGGATCTCCTGAAGTGAGTTAAGTGAAAAGCTTTTATATGATGAAGTGTTAACCTATTAGTGGTTCCGAAGCTATGATGAAAAACGAGTTCTATCGTATACTGGCATGTTAAGTGCAGTGAGTGGTATGGAATTTGCAGTGAAGATCAAGGTAGCAGCTCGGTGTGGACAAGGATGTCACGAGCTCAGATGAGCAGGAAAGGAGTTTCGATGTTTAAGGTAAGTTGGTATTGTCTTCAGCGTCACCTGAGATTGGTGTTTTGTAAAAAGGGGCTTGTGTCATGGTTGATGATTCTTGATCGCTTTTCAGCGTTAGTGCGGCCGGTGGTTTGGATGTGTGGACCTGTTATGTGTTTCGGAAGGTTGTGGGAGCGAGTCCCACAGGAAGATCGTATAAGTGTGGCATGTAGTCACTTGATTGATTGAAGCAATTAAACCAAGTATGAAGATTTGTGATGATATCGATAAGTTGAGGATATATGCCTGGAGGGCACTCCGTTACTGAGTTGTGGACTGTGGATGAGTACTCCGGTTATGATGGTTGTCCTTGTGTGTTATGAGAAGAGGGAAATTAGTATGGACCTTTGAAAGGTTATTGGCTTAGTTTGATATGATCAGGATCGACTTGAGGTCGGTGGATGGGTTTAAATATGAATTTGGGCTCTATGTCAGGTCAGTTGTGTTCATTTCAGTAATGTGCTCCTTATGGAGTAGTCAGGGTGTTATTTCGTTGCCAAATATTTCATGTAATGATGCGTTGCGCCGTGTGAGTTGGGAGACGGCTTGAGAAATTGCTTATGTGTTGAGGATCCGCGTAGAGATGATGTTATATGAGCAGGATGCTTTTGAGATTTCAAATCGTATATCGCACCTCAGTCGTGCTTGAGTTTTGTGGCTTCTGGCGCTATATGTCTCCCCAGGGATGGAATTATGCACTTAGTGTGCTTGTGACCGATATTCGGTATATTATTGAAATGAGCAATCTAGCTCGGTGCGTATCTCCTTATGCGAGTTTTATGGGTGGATCGGGTGGCACGCCGCCATGGTTATATTGTTCGGATCGGGTTGCGCGCCGCAACAGTGTGAAGCTGAGTACAGATCCCCGTATCTGTTTTTATGTGTTTTGTTTCCTATTTTATGAGGAAAGCTTATATTAGCTGTGTGCCCGCGTCGCATGTATGATTCGCGAGCGGGGTGTTTGTTAATTAAGTCCACCGCGTCGCATGTATGATTCGCGAGCGGTGTAGTTGAGTTTCCTTCTCAAAGTTTGCTTTCCTTTATATCGCGTTCGTTATGGTAGCCTATTGGCACATTGTAGCATCATATGGGACTTTTGGTCATGTCGGGGTGGCTTATTGCCTGAGCAGTTCGTACTGGGTGAGACAAGATCATTGGATTTAGGATCAGTGCAATCTGACTATATGAAGTACATTAAGGAGCTAAGACCATTATTTGGTTCAGAATGAGGTGATGGTTATTGTCAGGAGTATAGACCCAAATGATTGGTTGATTCGGCAGTTGATTATGAATTTCTGCACATCTCTTCCGTTGTGGCGGTATTGTAAGAGTTAGAGTAAGACCTGTGTATGTCATGGGGTGCAATGGGAGCATCAGATTCGGGGAATTTCGACTAAGTTGATCAGAAAATGTTATTGTGGTCTGGTGAGTAAAATGATGCAAGGTGTGAATTCAGCAAAGTTATGCAGTCATGTTTGGGTACAGCGTGTAGTGATTGATACGGTGTCCGTATGTTGGAAACAGGCCTGACAGAGAATTCCGGATGTTGGAATTAGGCTCTAAGGCCTATCTGCTTGAATAAAAGGGAATATCTTCAGAACTGATCGAGCTAATGTGCTCAACCGAGTGGTGGTAGCACGGGAAGGTGCATGAGAAGTTAACCGGTGATTTCAGACTACTTCAGTGTAGTTCTCAACACGTTCGAGGACGAACGTATGTTTAAGTGGGAGAGAATGTAACGACCCGACCGGCCGTTTTGAGCTCTAGCACTCCGCTCAGCAGCCTGAGGCTGTGAGCAGCTTCATTTCAGGTATTATGACTAGTGCGCATGGTCGGAATTGAATTTCGGAAAGTCCAGAGTTGATTTGGAAAGAGAATTCTCATTTCGGAAGCTTAAAGTTGGAAGAATGAACTAGGATAGAATTTTTGAGTAAACGACCTCGGAATCGGGATCTGAAGGTTCCAACAGGTTCGTATGATGATTTCGGACTTGGGCGTATGCCCGGTTCGGGTTTCGGATAACCCGGGAGCATTTTGGCGCCTATTGTGGAAGTTAGCATTTTAGAAGAAATTTCATAAGTTTGGCTTGAAGTGCATTTCAGTGTTATTGATGTCCGTTTGGGATTCCGAGACTGTGAATAGCTCCATATGGTGATTCTGGAGTTGGGGGCGCGATCGGAAGTGAATTCGGAGGTCCGTGGGTCATTTTGGAACCATTTGGCTAAAGATAGAAATTTTAAGGTTTTTGAGAAGTTTGACCGGAGGTGGACTTTTTGATATCGGGGTCGGAATCCAATTCCAAAAGTTGGAGTAGGTCCGTAATGTCGAATATGACTTGTACGCAAAATTTGAGGTCAATCGGACGTGATTTGATAGGTTTAAATATCGAAAATAGAAGTTTGATTTTTTGAAGTTCATTAAGTTTGGATTCGAGGTCGATTCATGATTTTAGCGTTGTTTGATGTGATTTGAGGACTCGAGCGAGTCCGTAATGTGTTTTGGGATTGGTTGGTATGTTTGGTTGGGGTCCAGGGGGCCTCGGATGGATTCCGGGTGGTTAACGGATCGAAATTGGGATTTTTGGACAGCTGAAGGATCTGGTTGCTGGTATTTTCGCTTCTGCGGTGGGTTAACCGCAGAAGCGGTCCCGCAGAAGCGGAAAGGGAGCCGCAGAAGCGATTTTTGGTCAAGGGCTCGAGGACCGCAGATGCGGTCGAGGTTCCGCAGAAGCGGGACCGCATCTGTGGAAAGATGGTCGCAGAAGCGGAAGTAAGCGGCTTGGAGTGGACCGCAGATGCGGTCACAGTTCCGCAGAAGCGGTACCGCATCTGCGGAAGGCATATCGCAGAAGCGATGGGCGGCCTAGGGAGGACCACAAATGCGGCATTTTAACCGCACTTGCGGAACCGCAGAAGCGGTCAAGGGACCGCAGGTGCGGAAACAGCTGAGGCAGTGAGGTCTTTTAAAATTCGGGGTTGGGTTCATTTCAACCCCATTTTCTTCCATTGGAGTCGATGGGGAGAAGCTTTGAAGTGTCGTTTTCGTCACTCATCATGAGGTAAGTAATTTATGCTAGCTTTGAGTTAAATACCAAGTTTATACATGGATTTAGGCAAGGAAATTATGGAAAAAATTTAGGTTTTGGTGGAAAACCTAGAAATTGGCATTTCTTCGAATTTAACCACGATTTTGAGTATGGAATTTAGTGAAAATTATATATTTGAGTTCCTAAGGTCATGGGTAATCTTTATCTTCGAAAAATTTCGGATTTCGGGCATGTGGGCCCGAGGGCGTTTTGGGCAACTTTTCGATCGGAGTTAGGAAATTCTATTAATTAGATTGTAATGATTAATTGAGCATATATTAATGCATTTGCGTAACCGTTGGCTAGTTTTGGAGCGTGGTGCATCAACTAGAGTCTTCGGAAGGGCGTGGAATGCCGGTTATGGACCTTCGGAGCGAGGTGAGTCTCCTTTCTAACCTTGTAAGAGGGAATTGTCCCCATAGGTGAAATAATTGATTATGTGCTCCTATTTGTGGGGGCTACGTACGCACGAGGTGACGAGAGTCCGTGCGTAGCTACTATTATGCCATTGTCCGGGTAGTTAGGGCCCAAAAGCATGTTATACTTGAATTATTTATGAACCTATTGATAGCTTGAATTGCTTAAATCACCTTGGATTAGTAAATGAATTTAAAAGGAGATTAAACATCATTTTTCCTGAATTGTTAAAAAGAGAAATTATTTTATTTGGATAAATATTCCCGATAAGTTCTTAATTGACTGATTGAGCATGTATCTCTATGTGTACCTGCGTCGCATGCATGATTCGCGAGCAACGTATGTGTTTATTTATGGAACGGGCCGAACGCCTCGGCAGATTAAATAAATGACTCTATAGGCACGTCGTCGACCCTCGGCAAGTGCACAGTTTATTTCTGTTGGATCGGGCCGTCGCCTCGGTGTGATTTGCGCATGTTATATTGTTGCTTGAGAATTTTAAATGTGAAATGTGCCCTTCGTGGCTTGATATAAATTGTGAAGATAATAAAGAGTAAACCTTGAAAATCCCTGATTATTTGTTGAAGGTGTTTACCTATTTTCTGGCTTCGTGAATTAGGACTGCTATATAAATCCATGATTTCCTCACATTTTCAGTATATTGTCAATTGACCTCTAGTAAGTGTCGAAGTTGACTATCTCGTCTCTACTTCTTCGAGATTAGACGGGATACTCATTGAGTACACGTTGTTTACGTACTCATACTACACTTCTGTGCATTTTTGTTGCACAGGTATATTTATTTCTAGCAACCCACTGGCCATAGCAGCACGGATGATTCGGGGACTAGGTGAGTTGCATTATTCGAGGCGGCCCGCAGCTAGTAAAGTCCCTTCCAGTAAATTGTATTTTCTTTCTGTCCACTGTATTCCGGACGGATGTTGTATTGTATTTTATTTCCTTATCAGTAGATGCTCATGCACTTGTGACACCGGGTTCTGGAATGGTTTTTAAATATTTTTGTATTGATTGCTAGTATGTAATTGAATTGAGGCAGTTATCTTTTTACTTATGAAATTTAAAGGAAAATCTTGGTTTTCAAAATTGTTAAAATTGGATTTTGGGTCGTGACACATCAGATGAGATCTGCAAAAGCAAGAAAAATATAAACATAAATAAAACTGATAGAGAACACACATTAGGCAAAAAAAACAGTTGTAATTGAATTGCAGAAAATAACTACCTGGTCTAAGTGTTGCGACACAGATGGTGTTTGCATTCCAACAGATCCTGTATCTTCATGCAAAAAAAAATAATACTGACTAAATTTTATAAAATAAAACCAATCACACTTCACACCTGTCTGTGAGTTAACAGGTGTGAATATATGTATCTCTCCTTTTTGATATTGCTGCATAATCTCACCAAATTCTTTTTGAGCTGCCTCCAGACTTTCTGAAAAATCATTCAAAAACACAAAAAAGAAAATAAAATATGTAAAGTTTCAAACTGTAAAAAATATACTTCAATCAAATATAATAAACTCATGATCTATAGAATACCTTGACGTTTGTCTTCAGCTGTGGTTTCCCCAGGCTGCATGTCTTTCTCAATATCAACATTTCCAGCATCATTCAATTTTGAACCAATGTCAAGGACCATTGCAGTATTCTCTGGAATGTTTTTCTCAACTCTACCTTCATTCTATTAAGCATCATCAGAGAGCTTTTGAGTTGAACCACAACTAGTTTCAACTTCCACTGCATATTCATAAAAGAGGGGGAATAGATCAACTAGTTTTTCTATATATAAAACATAGAAAAAATTTATACCTGTAGTGAAAATTTCACTACAGAATATTAAAAAAAAACAGTTAAAACTTCAACTCTAAGAAGGCTGAAGTTAGCCAGTCACAAACAAAAACTTCGACAGTTACAAAAAAAAACTTCAGCTCTAGAGCTGAAGTTCGACAGTTATAAAAAAAAACTTCAGCTCTAGAGCTGAAGTTCGACAGTTATAAAAAAAAACTTCAGCTTTAAAGCTGAAGTTCGACAGTTATAAAAAAAACTTCAGCTTTAAAGCTGAAGTTTTTACTAAAAACACAAACACATGAAACAAAACCTCAGCTCCTATCTAAGGTATAATTGAAATATTATAAACTTCACAATTTGTACCTGTAGTAACAATTTCCTGTGTATCACCAGTTACAAGTTCTTTGCAAATAGCTAGTGCTCCTGCATATCGATCGTCTTTCCCAAAACATTCATGAACAGGTGCTTGATCTTCAGTGCCAACAACTTCATCATCTGCACCTTTCTCTCCACCTTTACTCTGTCTACAAACACTAGATTGTTCCTCTCCACCTTGTTGTTGAACATGTTCAACGCCTTCAACAGCCGCTTCATGAGCAGTATGTTCAGTATGTTCTTAGTATCAACAACTTGATTATCTGCACCTTGCATGCTTCCAATATTCTCAGTTGATAAATGTGCTTCATCATTTACATCTCTGCTCAATCTATCAGCACTTGAACGTCGCTCTTCAAATTCTTCTTGAACATGTTCATCGCCTTCAAAAGCCGATGGAGGTTCGTAACAGTCGTTCATCCTGTCATATCCTCGATGCTTACTCAAATCATTTGATTTGTTGACAATCGTAAACAACTGTTCAAACTTCTCATCGAAATATTCCTAGAAAAAAAATTACTAACAATGATTAATCTGAATAACATCAGCACAAATAAAAAGACTTCTCTATAAATTAGCTTACCTTCACTTTTACAAAAACCGCATCCACAATAGCAGTTCGCTCCTCCTTTTTAAACTTATCAAAAACTTCATTCACAATCGTGCTTCTTTCTTTTTCTGCATGCCTTTGAACCTCCGTCGTTAACCTCTAGAATAGATACAGAACAAAAATTCAGATATAGAAGAAAACTTCAGCTCAAAAAACAGGTTGTACTTTTACAAAAACAAACCCAAAAAACTTCAGATCAAAACTTACAGAGCATATTGTGTCAAGTAATTCATTGTCATCAAAGTCAGATGTAGACGAGGTAGAACGACTCTTTGTACGAGATGCTTCGCCAATAAAAGGAGTTGGATTCGGTTCTTTTGGTTGATTCCGACTACGTGGTGATTCACCAATGACATGAGTTTGTTTCGATTCTTTTGATCGACTCAGAGTAGGTGGTGATTTACCAATGACAGGAGTTCGATTCGATTCTTTTGATCGACTCAGAGTACGTGGTGATTCACCAGTTGAAAGGACTGCATTAACTACATTTGAACGAATCCGGCTGCATGTAATTTCCCAATTAAAGGCATTGAATTAAATTCCTCTTCTGTAGGAATTATATCCAATACCCTAAAGTCGCGATATCTCTGTTTAATACAAAAAAGTATATTATGAGGAGAAAAAAACTAATACATCAGCATATTAACACAAAGACAAAAAAAAAGTAACTTACTTCATGAGTTTT
Organism: Nicotiana attenuata; assembly: GCF_001879085.1. Classification (NCBI taxonomy): domain Eukaryota; kingdom Viridiplantae; phylum Streptophyta; class Magnoliopsida; order Solanales; family Solanaceae; genus Nicotiana; species Nicotiana attenuata. The sequence goes on from NW_017671740.1 coordinate 37,803, forward strand.
GAACATATAATAAAGTTCGGGAAATTTAGGCTCTCCCACGCATACATAACGTAACATCCTGGGGACCTGAGGGGCATCAAGGTACTCATCCTCTCTTATATACTTCTCCCGAACATCTGGGAAGCGCTCATAGAACCAAGCACATAACGGATATGGAAATCCACCAAGTTTATACTCAGTTGTATGGGATTTGTTCTGCTTGTCCAATGCATGTTTCAGGCAATAAATGAGCTTCTCATAAGCCACATTACCCCAAGGATATTCAGCGCAAACATTATCATCTTCAACAATAGATGCATACTCCTCCGCCACACATAACTCAGTATCTTTCCCAAACAGAATAGACTCTACAACAAGAATTTCCATAAGCTTAACTGCATCATCATCACTCTCGCATACGTGTACATGATTCACAGCATTCTTTGGAATTTTATTGCGAGTCATAAAACTTCGAATATCCTTCAAAGTCACACCCTTGGACTTACCAAAATACCGCTTCAGAAGATTGCTCTCTCGATTAATTGGTCTTTCAACATTGTGTGCTGTGATCCGCAAACCACACATAATGTGAAAGTCTTCAAGGGTGAAGGAAACATCATGCCCAAAAATCTTGAAACTAATGGAGTCTCGGTCATTCGTGAATATTCGAGAAAGACACAGACAATGCACCAACTTCATGCTGCATTGGAAATTCTCCATAGCCATAATGTATATAAATGTACCATTATTAAGCTTATGCTGTTGAGTAGGAGTCAAGAAACTTGCAATTAACTTCTTCAAATCATGGTTCCCCTTCCAGTAACCCTTAGAGTTAAACCAATCTCCAAACTCATAATATATTTGTCCTGGTTTTGTAGGTGGAGCAGAGGGTATATAAGGACCTTGGGGTATTACAGGTAGTTTAGGTGCTTTAGGGGCTTTGCCTTTTTTAGCTGCATTGGGATCTTTAGGTGCTTTAGGAGCCATCTAGTTACAAAAAAGTAAAAGATACAAAAATAACATCAGGACATTATCAAAAAGATCAGTTAAAAGTTCAATACATAGGAAGGCTGAAGTTCAACAGGTATAAAACAAAAACTTCAGCTATAGAGCTGAAGTTAGACAGGTATAAATAAAAACTTCAGCTACAGAGCTGAAGTTCGACAGGTATAAAACAAAAACTTCAGCTATAGAGCTGAAGTTAGACAGGTATAAATAAAAACTTCAGCTACAGAGCTGAAGTTCGACAGGTATAAAATAAAAACTTCAGCTATAGAGCTGAAGTTCGACAGGTATAAAACAAAAACTTCAGCTCTAGAGATGGATTTCACCAGTAACAAACACAAAAACTTCAGCTCCTAAAGCTGGACTTCACCAGTAACAAACACAAAAACTTCAGCTCCTAAAGCTGGACTTCACAAGTTACAAACACAAAAACTTCAGCTCCTAAAGCAGAACTTCACCAGTTACAAGCACAAAACATTCAGCAAAAAAACATGCTGTAATTTTTACAAAAAACAAAACACAAATTCAAATCCAAAAATAGTGCCAAAACATGAAAAAAAAACTTCAGCTCATATCTAAGATATCATTGAACTATAGTATCATCTCTTTAACTCTCAAAAAATTTCAAAATTTGAACGTCTAATCACAGAAGAAATTATAGAATTTTCATTAACAACATAAACACTCGTTCAAAAAACCTAAAAACACATGACTATCAAACTAAACCCTAAGAAAATATTTTATCATAAATACATGACTATCAAAACCAAAATCAAAAATTAAATCGTAAAATAAAACCCAGAAAGTTAATGCAATGTACCTGTGATTAAATCGAAATGTGGGAACAACGACGACTAGCAGTTGAAAACTCAAAAACAACGACCAAAACCGTTTGATTTCAGAGAAGAACTTCAAAAGACGCGAATAACGGGAGAGAGACAGAGAAAGTAGAGGACTAGCGAATACTTGGAGAGAAAATAATCTTTTTAATAAGGAAGGGCAAAATGGTCTTTTCAAATGGCTTTTAACAAAAAAAACGGGTACGGGTGCAAACAGAAAGACAAAGCGGCTACAGGTTAAAAAGGAGCGCCCAAATAGGGCGCCCCGTGCAATTTTTCTGTTTTCGGGAAATCACTTTTGGAAAAAACAAAAATTCTAGCAAAAAAAAGCTTCGCCAAATAGGCTATAAGTCCAGTTTGATTCACAACTAATATTTTATTTGCTTATATTTTCTTAATACATGTTCGATTAAACAAATTCTAGCCGATCATAATTTTAGAGAATCTCAGTATTTAATTTAAATAACAAAGAATATTATGAAGCCTTTCGGGAGTGATTTTCTTTTGCCTCTAAAACAAAAGTGATCTTATTGTCTTCCAATTCGGTTGCAAATTTGTAATTAGATTTTAGACATTTCAAATTCCTAATATTAGCATTCACATGCAGTGCTAATAAGGAAATATTTGATATGTAAAATTTTAGCTGATTAAAGTCTTAAATATTATAAAAAATAATTAAATAAACTCTGTTCTAATGCCAGGAAACAAGAATGACAAAACTGCACTTTTGCGCTATTACTTTGGTAGTATAATTTTCTCATATTTGGAGAGTATCTATTCATATTGCAGCAAGAGTTTACAAGATTATGGTTGTGATGCACTTAGTATAACTCTTTGCTTCATTCTCAATAAAATAAAATAACTCTAGTCCATTTACACTGTCAATCCTTAAATCTTTCTCCATAGAAAGAGGAATGTCATTCAAAAAAAGACTTTGAACTTTTTCTTGCTGAAATTTCAGACTTTCCGTCAAAGAAAGAGGATTGACATTCAATTAGTATCACTTGCTTGAGATTGTGTTTTCATGATATATGCTATTCTTAGGTTTAGACGACCAGTAGTGCTGATATTATTATGTTGCAGATTTAAAATTTTGATAATCCAAAGCCAAAAATACTTTCCTTTATCTTGTTCTAGTTGGATAAAATATTAGGAACCATTTTTTGAGTTATACGAATTTATCTTGTGTTATTTTCGAATGTTGACGACACTATGCTTCATTGGTGATACAATGTAAAACAAAAAACTATGCTCTTTTAATACGTGACAAACACATCTACTGTTTTGCTTGAGGAAGCAATCTCAACATATTCTCTTGATATTATTGCTTACATTTATCATCTCCATTATTGTTCATCATTTATTGCTTATTATTGGCCATAAAGAGCCTTAGTTGATTTCATTATAACTGTTAGTCATTCTTTAACTGCTTTCGATAGCTCCCAGCCGAGCTCCAGAATCGACCTCGAGGCCCCGATTGTTAACTTATCGGTTTGGTTATCACCTTATTCCTAACTCTTATCTCGTTTCTAAGTCTCTCACATAGCATCAACTGCTTAACAACTAGCATAAAAAATAGATCACGTATTTTTAGAGTCTCATAATCAAATTTAATTATTATTACTATTTTTACGGTAAACAATATGAATTGTCCTCTGCTACTCATGTAATTTACACGGTCTGTGGATGGGATTCTTTTCAAGAAGCCACACACACACCCTACAGGTGAAAGAACATGGTGTAGGTTTAACTCCTTTTTTGTATGTGTGTTATATGCCAAATGTACACATATTTTAGCGCTTTTTGACTAACGAACAATTAGTTTTGACCAACTAACCTAATTTGTTTTTGGCCTTTGGTTATGCTTCTCTCATCACCAATTTTTCCGTTGGGGCATTGGTCTATACAATATCACCCAATTTTCTTCATATTACATTATAACTTTTCTCGTGGCTTCGTGTAATCAGGGAGTAAACTCTCTTTAGGATATAATGAAATATACTACAGTATACTTTTTAACAAGGAAAAAAAAAAAGAACATCGTAGTATCTATGAATTAAGCATATTTTACTACTATTCTAGAGGTCTCTATTGCCATATTAAAGATATTTTCATAGCACTTGGTTTTTTGTCATGATCATGAAGTTTAATTAATCTTGGGACCATATATATATATATATATATATATATATATATATATATATATATATATATATATATATATATTGTTACTCACCCATCATATATATATGTGTTGTAAACCACAATTATATATCTGAAGGCTACACAGCATAATAGGATAGTTTTCGTTGTTTGATTCTTACATCGTGAAATTCTTAGAGTTGTAATATTCTTTAACCTCAATTTAGCCAGTTCAAAAGGAGAATACGACATTTGGTCATTCCGGGGCATTTTCTCTGGCCTTGATAACTCTAACTAGCAAGAATGTGAAGTTAAAAATGCAGCAATTATTTAGAATCTTCTCTATAATCCTTTACAAGTGGGGCCTGTGAAGGATAATGTATACGCAGACCTTACCTCTACCCTATAGGTCCTCGGCTCAGGCAAGCATAGCCATACCAGTTTAGAAAATGCAGTAGCAAAGAAGGAAAGGAAGTAGTAACAACAAGATAATAGTTTAACCAAGCAGAAGCAATATTAGGAAGTAATAGAAATCTAGGAAAAGAAAACACGAAAATAGTAATAAAACTACTGATACAGAAAAAGGGCAACCAAGTATGCAATGGAATTATTACTCACTGAAGCTAGTTCCTCAATAGAATACTATCTTAAACCACCTATCTCAATTCTTAAACCCCGGATATCAGAAGGCACAACACCAATCAAAAAGATCTCAGGCTCTCAAGTTATATTAAAATCATCCAAAGGCGACCAGACCTCTCCTCTTAGATCATAATTTTCATCTAAATAATGTGCTTCCAGTAGAGTTAGATTTTAATGTTTATAACACCCACCATGTTCAGATCTATTTGTTCACTGGTTTCCCAAAAACTGAATCCATCAATCCCTAATTCACACAGCAGAATGAAAGGAAAGGGAGGGGAAGAAAACGCAAACCAAATCCATCAATCCCAAATTCACACAACAACAAAATGAAAGGGAAGGCAAAAGAAAGGCAAACTGGATGCATCAATCCCTAATTAACACAATAGCAATGAAAAGGAAAGCAAAAGAAAGGCAAACTGAATGCATCAATCCCAAAAGGCAGTGGAACACATCATTAATTTTTGTGTAACTAAAACACCTTATGCATCTCTAAATTTATACTGTGACAGCAATTACAAATCACAAAAAAACTCTGCATCTTTAAATTTGTACCATTGACAGCAATTTCAAATCTACAGCCCTGCCAAAAGAAAAGTCAGACAACAACTCAGTGCTGGTTTTTAAAAGAAAATGGCAGGATAATTAAAAATCATTATATTTTTAAAGGTATACAAAGTTTTTTTTAAAAATGGATGCACTTCAAAATCTCTCATTTCGTCCAAAAAGCGCAACAAAAATTCAGAGGTTACCTTTGCCCCAGAAGCAAAGGCTATAGTTCTGTCATTCCATATGGTCAAGAGCTTTCTTTAGACTAAATAGTATTAGAATGCGCTCACAAGGGGTTATATCGCTTCTTGTTATACTTAATTAACAAGATGTGGATGCCAGATATTTCCAAAAGAATGGAAAGACATATTAATTGATAGATACGACCCATTGTCCGAACGCACCTTAGAATCTTTAACTACATAGTTACCACCTTCACAAATTAGCTTCATACTAGCCGGCTTAGGGGTGGATCTAATACTAGAACATATTTTTAGTAGATTTATTAAGACATATATATACAAAACAAAAATTATTAGGTTCAGTCAAAGCCGTGTCTTCTATTGTACATCCACACCTACTGTGTAATATTAATTCTTCTCTGTTTTTCTTTAGCCCTAAGTTACACTTTTTGCTAATGTTTCTAAAAAAATTATACCGATAGTATTGTTGGGTAATACAATTAATAGAGATTGAATCAATATGCTAACGTTTGTGATGAATCTACGTGCCAACATAATAAAAAAGAAGAAGATAAAACTAAGGAAAAATTTAGAAATATTTTAAGAGTATTGTTTAAATATATAATATTATAAGTCTATTCCTATTTCTTTGGTGGCCAAATTTATGCTATCACCCCATCTAGAAGAAACAAGATTAGAGTCTGAATCTATGCATGTTATCTACTTCCAATTTCGCAAAATAACAGTCAGGAGACTTAAGTTCCTAATTAGTTTGCAGGATTCTGTATGATTATATTTTTTTGCTTTGCTTTAAGGTGTCCACGTATCTTAATGCTAAAAATATAGACTTAACATCGTGAAAATAAGAGGTTTTGATACATACACATAGATTCGGGCAACAATAGCATTCCTGTTTTCGGAATGATAATTTAAAAATAGTAAGTATTTTCAAAGTTATCAAAAAATAATCATAAAATTTGAACAAAAATACCTTAGCTAAAACACGAAAACTTCAAGCATAATATGTTGAATTATGGAGCTCTTGCGTGTAAACTTCTGGCATATTATGTTGGAACTCCGGCACATTATGAAATTCCAGCATATTGTGTTGGAATCTCACATGTAAAATATTCGAACTTCAAGCTGGAACTTTTCTAGATTTTAAGGATATTTTTGTTCATATTTTATTTTTACATTAAAAAGAAAAAAGACTAAAATTCGATTATTTTTAATACTGTTAATTTTCAATTAGCAGTTGTAAATCGGGTTATTTCTCATTTTTCGCTTGATTCTGCCCTTTATATCATTCTCTATGCTATTATGCTATCCTTGTTTTAGGAGTTCCTGTTTTAGGATCCTTCTGAGTTTTTAAATTTCTCATTTCCATGGCAATATTGAATTTTCCTTATAAGACTAACTTAAGTCCTCGTTTAACTAGTTTTACGTTAATTGTCAGCTTATTGTATTGGGAAAAATTGAGTTCGCATATAGAATTAAATATGAGGTGCTATATCATGACACGTGGACTAGTAGAAATGTGTCTAATTGGCAAAGTAAAGAGGCACGAGCTTCAACAGGCACGGGCAGAGATCCAACGAAGTTAGAAAGGATAAATGCTCGTACCTATTGATATTCGGCAGTTATATCAGAAGAATGAACTTAAATAGTTAAAGAGGTACAGATACGTATTACTGGTAATTAATAGGCATTAATTATGGAAAGCGTTATGGAGTTTGTAATGAATCGGTTATGATTACCAATTATAACGTTACATTAATGCCATTAATTGTCATAAAGACTCTATTATGATAAAGGAAAAACGTATTACTTCGAGATAGCTATAAAAGAGGAAGATTAAACATTTGTAAGGACACGAAATACTATTGCAATATACTGATTTATTTTGCTTTCGTCTGCTTACTGAAGTCAATTTCTTTTATTCATTATATATTTGATTATCAGTAACCCGAGTTCTTCTAAAATAAAGCTTTGGCCAAAATTTCTATTTTTGGTTAAACACTTATTAATTAGAAACTCCTCTTTTATTTCTGGTAAATTGTCATTTCTATTAGAATATTTATTTGAACGTCGTAATAATTTTAATAGTATTAGTTTTAGTGTATGTGTGTTGCACGTGTGTATCATGTTAATCAATATAAAACGTATACAAATTATTAAAAAAATAGCAATAGAGGTAAAACTAAACGCAATATATGTTTAAATGATGAAAATAAATATTAGTACATTGATATAATATATAGTTAAATTAAACTTCTCAATGAATTTTAGTGTAATTAGGTCTATAGTATTTATCGTTATAAATATTTTATTATATAAGATACAAATATTCTATGTTGTTTTATCTCATCTAGCATCTCTTTGTTACTCTACATTCATAATGTCATTATACAAAAACAAAAAAATTATTCTTCATTCAAAGTTAATCAAAATTATAGACAAGCCAAATGAACATTTTTTTTGTGTAAAAAAGTTGCCTGGATTCTTATTAGTTTAAGTCTAAATTTCCTTCTTTGCACGTTCAACCAGTACCAAAAAGGTAATACTATCCTAAACTCACTCTGAATGCACTATGCTAATAACAATTTTAAAATTTCAAGACCGAAAAATATCGCAACAATCGTAGTATTTTATTTCGAATATTTGAGTGTACAATCTCTATGATTCCTCTGATTCTTCTTTTCAATAGTAAATAAATTCAAGTGCCTTTGAGCTTGATCTTGAATCTATATTTGTTTCCACGAACGATGATCTTGTTCTTGAGCTTGAGCTTGATTGCTTGGACTTGAACTTGATTTGGTCTTCGTTCTTGAGCTTGGAATCGATTTGTTCTTCGTTCTTGAGCTTGAACTTGACTGCTTGAACTTGAACTTGATCTCTTGAACTTGAACTTGATTGCTTGAAGCTTGAAACTTGTGAAAGAATTTGCAGCGTTTGATCCACGAGCTCTTTCTTGCTTCTTGTTATAACTTCTGGTGTCTTTTCTGAGTTATGAAGACCCCTATTTATAGTTGTGGAAGGGAAGAGTTGTGATATGAACAAACTCTTTCCGACCAATCAAATTGAAGTGTGACATGGCCGCATTTGATTGGCCAGAACATGTCACTTGCACACGTGGGGCGATTTCATTGGCCTTTTAGTGTGACTGGGCATGCCTTGTCATTTTGACATGTGGCATAATCATATTGGCTCTTCCGTTTGACTTGGCGCGCCACGTAATTTGACACGTGGCACCAAACTGGGCCTCTAGGAAGATGTCATCTTGGGCTTAATGAAGTGGGCTCATCACTTTAGCCCAATTAAGTGGGCTAGCCCAATGAATTAAGACTTATTTAATCCATATATATTGGATTTATATAATTAATTCAATTATATTAGCCCATAGTATTTATTTGGACCAATATTTTCTTGAATTTAAAATATAATCCAAATTATTTTATGGATTTAATTTTAATAAAATTTATATGCCTACAAATGCCCCCTACTTCAAGACTTGACGAAATTTAAACTTGTCGAACTGGAAAGACAAGGATTGAAGTATCACGAGACATTAAATTCGGACGTCGTCAACTATGAACTTCAAATAAACAGTAACACATTCGTAATGCTAATATACGATCATGCTAGCTCTTTATACAAGAAAAAGGTTGAATCAGGAAGTCCGAAATTTTTTGTTAACATCTTAGCCAAGATTTTTGATTAGAAAATAATTTCTTCACATTGTAATGAATAACCTTGAATTCATAAGTTGCACTTGCATAGTCCACGTAGCATGACCATTGCCTTATTTTGCCCTTCAACTCATGTACCAGTACGGTCACAACTTTATCCACGTCAATTTGCACAATGCAACTATAAGTCAAGTATTCTAGGAGACCATGGTACTGAGTCCATGTCGGAATCAAATATTCCAGCCGCCTTTGCACTTCCAATTATTTTTGGTAACTGATTTCGGCTATTCCCATATCGAAATCTCACTTCCCAATCAGCTTTTAGGAGATCTATATAAACCCCATGCTCATATTTGTTGAGCATCAATTCTCAGTATTTGCAAGCCATTTGAGTCTATTTTAGTGGACTCAGAAGCATTAACGCGAAGGTAATTTCTTCTTTTTTTCTTGTGCTTTTCTTGTTTTGTTGTATTTTTTTTTTTTTGTAGGTCAAGCGAGAAAGATATGTTCTTGTCCAACAAGATGATCCATGCATGAAGAAGACAATCTTGGGGTGTGATGGGATGAGTACTCATCTTTGCCCGACTATCGGAGAGATTACTCTCAAAACGGCCCGACTATCGGAGAGATTACTCTCAATGTGGCCTGACTATCGAAGAGATTACTCTCAATGTGGCTCGACTATCGGCGAGGCCAAATTAAGGTTCAAATATGTCCACCTTAAGATTGGAAAGTTATAAAGCTTCAACTCGAAGACGACATCGACTTGAACACTTGGAAAACTTTGAAGATTTGGCGGACTTTGCAGACTTCAACTCGAAGATTCGGAGGGCTTAAACAATTCAACTTTAAGACTGGCGAATTTGAAGACAGAAACTTGAAGACTTGGAGGGCCTAAATATTTCAACTTGAAGATCGGTGAATTTGAAGACTTCAACTTGAAGACCGACTGACTTGAAGACTTCAACTTTGAGACTTGGAGGGCCTAAATATTTCAACTTAAAGATCAGCGAATTTGAAGATTTCTACTTGAAGATCGACGGACTTGAAGACTTCAACTTTGAGACTTGGAGGGCCTAAATATTTCAACTTGAAGATCAGCGAATTTGAAGACTTCAACTTGAAGACCGACGGAGTTGAAGATTTCAACTTGGGGACTTCAACTTGAATACACTTGAAGACTTCAACTTGGAGACTTCGAGGGCTTAAATATTTCAGCTTCTCTTTTGCTTTACATTGTTCGACTTTTATCTTAGTTGCATAATTTTCAACTTTACGTGCTTGTAACAAAAGATTCATATCTTGTCGTGGGAGAGTCCAGATAATGAACCGTTTGACAAATTCAATATCTAAAATATATCCAATACTCAGAATCAAAAACCTTCAGAATCGCGCCGGATAATATTTTGAAACCAACTTTAGATTTCACAATGTTGAAAATTTCAGATTAGCGCAGTCTCACCAAAAAATTCATATCTTGGTGTAGAAATATCAAAATTGCAAACCGTTTGATTTCAAGAAAACTAGACTTCAAGATCTAGAACATATTCAAAATTCTCAATCAAACAACTTCAGAATCATCCCAGATAATATTTTGAAATCAACTTTATATTGCACCACGCTATCAATTCCAGATTTGCGCAGTCTCACCAAAAAATGCATATCTCGGTGTAGAAATGTCGAAATTAGGAACTGTTTGATTTATTGAAAACTAGACTTCAATATCTAGAATATATCCAAAATTCTCAATCAAACAACTTCGGAATCGTCCCAGATAATATTTTGAAATCAACTTTATATTGCACCGCGCCATCAATTCCAGATTTGCGCAATCTCACAAAAATTCATATCTTGGTATAGAAGCCTCGAGATCGGAAGATGTCTTACTTGCCATCAATCAAAATTTAAGAGCCATATTCTCACAAATATCTTAGGTTCAAGTCTCACTGAATTTAAAACGTTGTGCCAAGCAATCTTTTTCTTATACTTGTGTTTCCTTTTGATGTCTCTCTTCTCTTCCCCTTTTTTTTAAGGCAGAGGGCGGACTTGGAGACCAACAAACTTGAAAGTTTGGCGAACCTGAAGATATAGAGAATCTCTGGACTTCAATGCAAATACTTGACATCCTCCTAAAATTGGCCCATTGAAGATATCAATTTACTATGGAGGGTTGGCCCCTTTAAATCAAATAAGGTCAAATTTCAGTAGGAGGATGGCATTTCAACTTGATCTTACATTCCTTCATACTTCGTTCGAACAGCAATTGGGGGTATATGTATCTTTTGAACTTATGCGACTGAACTTAGAATGAAAATCTAAGCTGCCTACGTACCTCGGTGAAGAGGATCAAGTCATACCGTAGTTCAGACTGGGTAGATTTTTTTTTTACGTCCTAACTTTTGCCTAGGCCGCCTCTTTCGAGATTTTCAACCTAGCGGACTTTTTTTTGGTCCGTACACAGTTTATACTCTTGCGGGCCAGGAGTGTAGCAACATGCAGTTTAGGCTCATGCGTCAAGGAGCGTCATGACTTGCAGTTTAGGCTCGTAAGGAGCTGCACAATTTCAAGGATAATACTTCTTTAAGAATTTGCCATTGATGGGGCCGATTCTCATGCCATCTGCATCAACCAGCTTGTATGCCGCACTTGAGTAAGCTTCTTGTACGACATATGGCCCATCCCATTTTGAAGTGAACTTCCCTACAGGTTTATGGGAAGTGATTATGGGTCTTCGTACGGCAAGGACTTGATCTCCTACTTGAAAGGATATCGGGCGAACTCTTTTATTGAAGGCGCGAGATAATCGAGCTTGATAAAATTCAAGACACTGTTGAGCTTCCAATCTCTTTTTATCAAGAGCTTCCAACTCTGCTAATCGAAGTCGAGCGTTTTCTCCATCAGTGATCCCTTCTTGAATAGCCAGTCGTAATGAAGGTATTTGACGCTCAAGTGGCAAGACAGCTTCGACTCCATAAACGAGTGAATAAGGAGTCGCCTGTGTTGGCGTGCGGTGAGTCGTCCTATATGCCCATAGAGCTTCTTCCATACGGTCATTCCAATCTCGTTTGGATTTGGAGACGACTTTCTTTAACAAGTTGCATAGAGTCTTGTTGAATGCCTCAGCTAGACCATTGGCGGCAGCATTGTACATCGAAGAGTTACGTTTCTTGAAGCCAAAGAGATCACAAATCTTGTTCATCAACCTATTATCGAATGGCTTTCCATTATCCGTTATTATGTAACGAGGAATGCCAAAGCGATAAATAATGTTTACTCGGATGAAACTTGCAATATTTTCCTTCTTTACTTCCTTAAGAGCAACAGATTCAGCCCATTTTGAGAAGTAGTCCGTTACAGCCAAGATGTATAGGTGCCCACCAGAGGACTTTGGTAGTGGTCCAACAACATCCAATCCCCAAGCGTCAAATGGCCAGGATGCAACAGTCGGGTGCAACACTTCAGGAGGTTGATGAATAAAATTTGCATGGAATTGACAAGCCTTGCATCTTCGGGCGTAGTCCAAGCAATCTTTTACCATCGTTGGCCGATAATATCCCATTCTTTTTATAAGGAAGTGGAGCTTTGGTCCAGACTGGCGTGACCCACATACCCCAGAATGTGCCTCTTGCAAAGCTTGGAGAGCTTCTTCTTCTCCTAGGCATAGCAAGAGTACTCCCTCGAACGACTTTCTGTATAGAGTATCCTTGTAGTAAAGGAAGCGAGGTGCACGACGACGGATTTCAGCCCTTCTCCTCTGATTTTCTGAAAGTATCTCATAGCATAAGTAGTCGATAATGGGTTGTCACCATTCTTCTTTCTCAACTTCAGAAACAGCAACAAGATGCTTGAGTTCGTTTTCTTCACCTTCAGTCTCATTTGGCGGCGGTACTACCCATTTTTGGCAGACGGTAACTTGCTCTTGGTCAGGCAGGGCTAATGATAAAGCTAGAGCAGCTAAAGCATCAGCCTTCTTATTTTCTTTCCTTGGTACATGCTGAATAGTCACATCACCGAGCCACCCCATCAATTTTTTAGTGTAATCATGATATGGGCGTAGTTCAGGCTTCTTGACCTCGTAACTACCCAAAAGCTGATTGGCCACTAACTGGGAGTCACAAAGACTTGCAATTGCAATTGCTTCATATCAACGACCATTTCAAGCCCAAGTATTAATGTTTGATACTCAGCAACATTGTTGGAACAGAGTTGTGTCAAGGTGAAGGAGTAAGGCAAGACTTCACCTTGGAGAGTGACAAATACTACGCCAGCACCGGCTCCCCTACGATGCGCAGCACCATCAAAGTACATCTTCCATGGAGGTTGAATTTCAACGACCATTGCGTCCTCATCAGGTAGTTCATCAGTTAGCTCCCAGTCATCAGGTATCGGATGATCTGCCAAGAAGTCTGCCAATGCTTGTCCCTTTACAGCCTTTTGAGGGATGTACAAAATCTCGAGTTGTTGAAATTGGAGGTACCATCTCGCTAGTCGATCACTAAGAACAGGTTTTGACATCACGAACTTGATGGGATTTGCTTTAGAAACAAGACGGACAACATGAGCTTGAAAGTAGCTTCAACTTTTGAATTGAGAAAACTAGCGCCAAACACAACTTCTCAATTGGCGAATAATTCAACTCGTTTGGTGTCATCATCCTGCTCAAGTAGTAAAGAGAGTTTTCTTTCCCCTCACTATTTTCTTGGGCCAACAGTGCTCCAACAGACCTTTCCTGCGCCGCAATGTATAGTATCAATGGCTTTCCAGGTATAGGAGCTGCTAAAACTGGAGGCTTCATCAAGTAGGTTTTGATACTTTCGAAAGCATTGCTACAATATTGGTCCCACTTGAAAGGAATGCCTTTCTTCATGAGGCGACTAAATGGTCGGCACCTCCCAACCAGGTTTGATATGAATCTTCTAAGGTATGATAGCTTTCCTTGCAGACTTTTCAATTCATGGATATCTCGAGGCTCAGGCATTTTCAAAATGGCATCCACTTTGGCTTGATCAATTTCGATCCCTCGATGTCGGATAATGAAACCAAGGAACTTTCCAGAAGTAACTCCAAAGGCACATTTCAATGGATTCATCCTAAGTTGGTACCTCCTGAGCAATTCAAATACCATCCTCAAGTCTTTCATGTGGTCGCCCTTCTCTCTTGATTTCACCACCAAGTCGTCAACATAACATTCGACCTTGTTGTGGAGAAGATCGTCGAAAATATTCTGCATAGCCCTTTGGTAAGTAGCACCAGCGTTCTTCAAGACAAAAGGCATTACCTTGTAACAATAAATACCGTTTGGGGTACGGAATGCAGTAAGCTCTTCATCTTTTGGTGCCATGCGTATTTGGTTATAGCCCAACGAACCGTCCATGAAAGACATTGCCTCGTAACCAGTAGTAGCATCGATCATCAGCTCTGGAATAGGAAGCGGAAATTCATCTTTCGGACATGCATTGTTGAGATCTCTAAAGTCAACGCACACTCGAATTTGGCCATTCTTCTTCCTTACAGGGACAATACTTGAAACCCATGTTGGGTATTTAACTTCGCGAATAAAGCCAGCTTCGATGAGTTTGTTAACTTCGGTTTCAATTAAGGGAACCAAGTCTGGCCTAAAACGCCTTTGAGCTTGTTTAACGGGGCGAGCACCATTTTTTACTGCAAGGTGATGGACTGCTACTTTCGGGTCCAAGCCAGGCATCTCTTTGTAACTCCAATCAAAGACATCCCTGAACTCTTTGAGTAACTCAATATAAGTGCTCTCTTCATCGGCTTCTAGAAAAGCACTTAGGTAGGTAGGTCTTGGTTCTTCATCGGTGCCAAGGTTAACTTCTTTTAAGGCATCAAGTATCGTCTTCACTCCTTCTTCAAGTTCAGGTGGAGCATCTTTTGCATCTTCATCTTCTTGAGGGTCCCCATCATTGAAGGATATGTGATAACACGGCGAAACATCCTCCAATTCCGCATTATCTTCCATTGAAGATGGAATGCCATTCTCGACTTGTACAGTAACATGATACGAAGAACCCACACTTTCTTCATCTTCATCACGTTCCTTAGTATAGACCACAATATATGGCTTTACCTTCAGTACTTCTTTACATGAAACCACAAGTTTTGTTTGTCGCCTCATTCTAGAAGGAACCAAACTTTGGAAATCCTTAGAGATCTCATGGATTTTGGGTGAAGCGGGTGTTCTTATGCTTTGAAAATTTCTCCGGAACTTGTTCCCCTTCTTTAGTGGACCCAATCTTTCAAACACGGAGGTCCTCACAGGTGATTTTCCAAGTCAATCAAAGACAGAAGGTTTGTTAGAAGCGGCTGATTCATCTTCTACAGTGATATAATTGTTGCTCGCCCTTCTTATTGAGATGCGCACTGGTGACGGTTGTTTGTATCCCAAACCTTCACGTGGTTGCCTCGTTGCAGCTTCTGATGGGAGCTTCCCTAACTTTGACGGCTCATTGGGATTGTATCCAGCTTTTGCAAATAGCTTGTAAGCGTTAGGATCAAAACCTTCATCTGTTCGCTTTGTAGGGAGTGCCACATTCTGCAAACGATTTTGGGCTACAAACCCTGCATGCGGCATTGAGGACGACTTTGCTGCCTCAATTCGTTTGACCGGAAGAGTTAACTCCTTTAGAATGTTAGCTTGGCGATTAAATGATTCACCTTCATCTTTCTTCCTTTTAGGGACATATTGGAGCGCCGGACTTACTTTCTTGCCATAAGACGTAATATTCCCTCTATAAGATTTATTCGCGTTGGGTTGTACCTCCTTACTAACAGCTTTGGCTTCACCAGTAGTCACCTCTTCTCTTTTAGTTGAGGGCTCTTTATTCTTGCTTTTCATGCCATCATCAGCTTTCAGCTCCTTCATAATGCGGTTCTTCAAGTAGAACTTTGCATCGGCGAAGTGTGACTCAGCCTTCGGTGAATGGCTCATCATCAGCAACTACCGTCTTCTCGACTTCACCCTCGTAGTATTTTAAACATTGATGGTAGGTAGATGGAACTACTTTATTCTCATGTATCCAAGGCCTCCCAAGCAAAACATTGTATGAAGTCTTCGCGTCGATCACATGCAGCCATGCACTTGATTGCATATCTTCAATAGTGATTCCCAGCCTGATCGCGCCAATGGCTCTTTGCCCCCCTTGGTTGAATCCTTGGATCATCACACGACTTTATGAGAGTTCGTTCATGGGAATACCAAGTTCTTTCACAGTGTGGATTGGCAAAATGTTCACTGAGGATCCTCCATCAACCAAAATCCGATTTACCCTTTCATCGCGCATATAGCCAACCAGGTACAATGGGCGGTTATGAGGAGTGTCACCTAGCAAAAGATCGTCGTTTGTGAACATGACCTTTTCCTCACAAGCATTAACTTCTTGAGGAGTGGACTCGATGGGCTTTTCCGAAGATGGTGCCAACGGTAGGTCATCACTGTTTTCTTCCCCTTTGTCAGCATGGCAACAAGAGGCATCAATGCCCTCATGGGAAATCTTCGTGCGGAACCAACTTGGTAAAAACTCCTCCAAGGTCACTGGATTTCGTGGCTTTTGAGAATGGTGCATCTCCACTTTTGCTTTCTTCAAATGCCTAACTGGATTCTTTTTCGTTGGTTTTTTACCATATCTTCCTTGTTGGTTGTTCTATTGATTCTTTTCGTGGGTCTCCTTTTGTGGTTGCCTACGACGAGTTCACCAATGTCCAACCTTCATCATCATCAGGTTGATTGACTTCAGCTTTGTCGCTCTCCAGTAATTCTTCATCTTTACTTTCTTTAAAACCACATAAGTCATCCGGACTGAATGAGCCAAAGGTGATAGAGACTTGGTTTGCGCTTGCTTTCTCATCTTCAAGCACGATCTTGAGCCAAGTTCATGACTTGTCCTTGAAGACAAAGCACTTCTCCAGAGGGTGCGTTACAAGTCCGGTGATATTTTGCAGAATTTTGGGCATTGTTTTCCCAGCTTCATTTGGTCGCTTCATCTCCGGAAGCTCAATGAGATTTAACTCGAGGAGTTCTTCGAAAATGGCTGGCACATCAGAATCCAGAAATGGGTACTCTTTCTCTTGCATTTCTTTTAGAGTCAACTTTCCACTCGGCTTATCGTGAAAAGAAGTGGATTTCATACTCTGCTTCTTGCTCACCTTCGTCGTGAACTTCATAGGTGACGTATTGACATTCATAGCTTCTTTGCTTTCAGACTTGGGTACGAACTTGCCCCACTTCCTGACTTATTGCTTGTCATTAGCTTTGCGAGGTTCATAGGTGGGCAGCCTTTCATTTCCAGCGGAGGCCATGCTCAATTCCATGTCATGGGCACGAGTTGCAAGCTCTTCAAATGTGCTAGGCTTGATACCTTGCAAGATATAGCGCAATCCCCAATGCATGCCTTAGATGCACATCTCTATGCCTGAAGCTTCACTAAGCCTGTCTTTGCAGTTGAAGCTTGCATTCCTCCAACGATTGATAAAGTCGATAACTGGTTCCCCCTTTCGTTGAAGAGTATTTGTTAGTTCTATCATACTCACAGTACGTCTCGTACTATAAAAGCGATTGAGGAACTCTTGCTCTAGTTGATCCCAGCTATCGATAGATTCAGCCTCGAGGTCTGTATACCAGTCAAAAGCATTTCCCTTTAGCGAGCGGACAAACTGCTTGATAAGGTAATCTCCATAAGTCCCAGCATTGTTGCACGTCTCCACGAAGTGCGCAACATGTTGCTTTGGGTTACCTTTGCCATCAAACTGTTGAAACTTCGGAGGTTGATAGCCAGCAGGCATCTTCAACATATCGACCCTTGCAGTGTACGACTTTGCATATGTAAGGGAGGATTTGGCAGCAACTTCGTATTTGTTCTTAATGGTTCCTTCGACGAACTCCTTCAGTCGATCGATTGGAATCATCCCTTCAGATGAGACGGGGATAGCCTTAGTGGATGCTGCTTGTCTTGGGGGAGAGTCACTCTCTAGAACTTCTGGGAGCTTGCCAGGTGCATGGGTAGATTCTTCTTCCATCAAGATTCCCACTCTGTCTGTTAGCTTGTCAATTCTAGCCTCTTGATTTTGCATGCATTTGGTCAAGCCAGCGATTGCTTCCGTCAAGTTTGCCAACTGCTCCTCCATAGATGAAGTGTTTGTCACCATGGCTTGCATGATTGTCGTGGATGACGGAGAGTAGCATGGATTTTCACACAGATTGATCCTTGATTGGCTCACGCTATGTGGTGTAAGTGGGGAGGATCCATTACTTGAAGCATTATCATCTTCCTTCACAGCAGAGTGCTTGGAGCCGGAGAGGTCAAGCAGAGCAAGAGTTTTCTTGATCTTTTCAGCAACATCACTTCCTCCTTCAGATGCGCTTGTGGAAGATCTTGCTCCTTTTGAGGGTGAAGATCCGAAAAAAGGGGTTGATGCGGACGACACTTGGGGTGCTTGTTGTCCTAAAGAGCTTGCTTTGCTCCTCGTAACTGGTCCGAAGCTTCCAAAGGTGACATCGAGGATGCTTTCCACATCAGCGTAGAACCTGGAGTTAGCAGCCTTGGTGGAAGTTGAACCGGAGTTGATTTTCTTTGAAGCCATTTCAATGTTCTTGGTATTTGGTGAATGAAAAGTTGAGATGAGAGGTAGAGATCGTCCCACTGGGCGTGCCAGAATTTGTGGAAAATAAATTGCGTCGAGAAAATAAAATCAAGACCGAAAAATATCGCAACAATCGTAGTATTTTATTTCGAATATTTGAGTATACAATCTCTATGATTCCTCTGATTCTTCTTTTAATAGTAAATAAATTCAAGGGCCTTTGAGATTGATCTTGAATCTATATTTGTTTCTGTCACACCTCCTTTTTTCACCACTATACCCCCGAAAAGGTATAATAAAGGGAGTTTTTCCAATTAAAGGACAATCGAAACGGGATTCGTTTATTAAGACATTCAGAGTCGCCACTTGGGATATTTATGGTGTCCCAAGTCACCGGTTTGAATCCCGAATCGAGGAAAGGGTTTGACTCTGTTTAACAGTCGCGAACCAGAAATCCGGGAAAGGAATTCTGTTAACCCGGGAGAAGGTGTTAGGCATTCCCGGGTTCCGTGGTTCTAGCACGGTCGCTCAACTGCTATATTTGGTTAAAATCTGATTTTAATACAAGTCATCCTATAGTGCAATTTTAGAATTATTTACCGCTTTTAATTAAATTTTTAAGAAATTGAACGTCGTTTAAAACATGTTTTTGGATCACGTCAC
The DNA here is from genome assembly GCF_001879085.1 of Nicotiana attenuata. Taxonomy (NCBI): domain Eukaryota; kingdom Viridiplantae; phylum Streptophyta; class Magnoliopsida; order Solanales; family Solanaceae; genus Nicotiana; species Nicotiana attenuata. Next base: position 57,090 of record NW_017671740.1, read on the forward strand.
ATGAAATGCACCCGGATCCTCAACACATTTTATTCAACGTTTTGGGATTTGGATTTGGGTCGCATGAAATGCACACCCGAATTTAGGAAGGTAAAATTATTAAAGAAACGCGCCTAAAGCGACTAACGTGTTATTAACTTTGCGGGAGGCCATGAAAATTCGCTAAATGGCACGTCCCAATTCTGCGTATTTTAATATAAACATTTAAAGAGGGCCACGCAATTTATGAGTTTTATTTGGCGTGGCGCACCTCGTTTTATTTTTAAAGGCCATCCTAAAAGGGACTATTATTTTCTAGTATGGATTGTCTCTAAAAAAAGAAACCTAATTAATTAGTATTGTGACTTGCAATTATTAGAAGTAATTAAGGAAATTGGGCTTCAAGTTCAAGTCCACACTTGAACAAAAGGAAAACCTCTTAGTTCAAGGGTGCTACTTAACTAGGAAGGCCCAAGACCTATGTTACAAAATTAATCTCACAACTTTAATATGGGTTTGAGCCCTTTAGCATCTTTCTTTGGGCTTCAGACTTAGTCCAGGAAGAAACCAAAATCAATCAGCTCACGTTGGGCCTTGTACAGATAATTCCAGGCCCAAACTTAATAACTGGACTTTGACAAGTTGCAAGTAGCTGAACTATTTCCAGATTTATCCAAAGAAGTGCATGCCAATCTTAACTCTGAATTTAGCACAAACAATCCACTCACTTAATGACCTAGCACACTCGCTTGAATATCAGCAGACTATATATTTAAATACTGATTTTGTTTTTAAGCCTTTATACCATCAAATTTCAGACCTCATTAAGCTAAACCATCTTAATAAAACTAAAAATGAACAGCTCGACATCTAAGCAAATCGGATTAGATTTTTATTTTAAAGCTCAGATCCTTCTATTTACTTAGCTATTGTCGAGTTCCTGAATGTTAACAATGGCTTAAACTTCATTTATCACCAAGGGCCAAAACTGGAAACATTGCCTAAGCTTAGCAATTTAATTATGAATGTAAATGTCAAATAAACCTACTAAAACAGTTCAATTGTATAATCTGATGGAGGTTTAACTATTATGACCTTCAAATCCTGCCTAGTACTGTTATCTAGTACCCTAGATAATAAACTGATTACAGCTATACATGCTAATCAAAGCAGACATTAATCCAATGCATCAGTCCACAGTCCATTGTTTATGTTAATACAAACCAAAACTAAGCTATACTAGATAAGTACATGTCAATTAACATCTAACCATGGATGTATGATGATCAAAACGAGCACAGATTTGAAGGCGAATGCATGAGTATTTTTATTTCATTTCCAACTCGAAGCTACATCAAGGCAGATTCAAGGTGTGTACCTGGAATTACAGTGAAATAGAAAGGAAGAAGAGGATCAGCAACAGTTCAATTAACCAACATGAGCAAAAATAGTCCAATTCACAGCAGCAAATCAATTAACCCAGGACCAACTTCAGACAAGGAATCACCCAAAAAACAGCTTGAATGTACTCAATATAATCTAAGAAAGAGATGCAATGTAACAGTATTTGTTTTTGAGTTTTTTCGCTATATTTTCCTTTTGTTTTTTTTTTTTTTTTTGTTGAAGGAATTAAGATCTAAGAGAAATTTTGAACTATCAGAGTTTAGATTTTTGAACTCCTTTGGATTTGAAATTCAAATTTTGATGCTATAACTTGCAGGAAAGGTTTTGGGGAAATTTTAGAGGCCGGAAATTTTGGGAAACTTTTCAGATGTTAAAACTTGCAAAAGAAGGTAAGGGGGTGCCTTTTATAGGCAGAAAATCAAGGGGAAGCTTCTAGATTTCATTACCCATTTTCCCCCTCTTTTTATTTTCAGCTTTTATTCAATAGCCCTTAATGTTTTGACTTGTTTCTCAAGTTATTGCCCTAAACTTCTGAAATTATAACTAAGGCCCTGTTTTAGAAGAGTCTAGGGTGTTCTAGCGTAACCTACAACATTTCTGCCCAATTCTAAATACCCAAATTACCCCTGAACTCAATTTGAAATTACCAGTCTTATCTCAATTAACCCCATCCCTCTTACCTTGGTCAAATAACCACGGTTAAGTACTCAACAAGGACTAAAGGTTCAGCTAAATCTAAACAAATCCTAAAATTGAACTAACCATTCATACCAGCTAATCAGAACATGGAAATTAAATCCAACTAAGTTCAGCAATTCAAACACGAAATTACACTGAACAAAAATCAAATAACAAAATGAAGCTACTTATATCTAAGAATATGAACGAAACCAGTCAAGCTGTGACGAAAGCAATTACCAACCATGGGATTGAAATCAACACAGAACCCTAAAACAAACTAACTCAAGATTGAGAACAATAATCACTGCCAAACAAATAATACCAATGAAACATGAATTAATCAGAAGACCTTTTCTTTAAAAATCAGTGAATTTCAAATAACAAGGAAAGAGGAGAAACTCACCTAGGTTTGAACCAAGAATGGATTTCGACTCGAAACCTCAAAAGGATGTGCAGAGATCAAGGAATTTGAATTCTAGGGTTCTGCCGCTTCTTCGATTTGAAATTGGAGAAGATTTGGGATGATGTGAAGGCTACTGATGATGGATTCGGAACGAGAGAAGTGAGGAGGGGCCCTGATGTTAATCCGGTAAGGTTGGGGGTAGCGCCGCCGTGGGCGGCGGAGACGGCGTTTAGGCTTTTGGACATTCGAGGAGTTCGGGTAATTTTTTAGGGAAACTGGACATGAATATGAAAAGGGGAGGAGGAGAGGAGCATGAGGTGTAAATTTGGGGTTATTTGGAGACCGGTCGCCGCCGTGAGGCGATTTCCGGCGGCGGTCTAGGGCGGAGGGAGGCGGCGTTACGAGTCTCTGATGAGAGATGAGAGAGATGAGAGGGTAAGGAGGGTCTGAGGGGGTAGGGTAGCGTTAGGACATATTTATACCATGGGGAAATCAGTTCCTGACCGTTCGATCAAAAGAACCTAGACGGCTCAGATTTATTCTACAGAAACGACGTCGTTTTGGTCATTTGCTGGACCGGACTGGGTAATACAATTGGGCTGGGCATTTTGGTCCGGTTTCAGGGCGAGATTGGGCTTGATTTTGGGTAGTCTGATTCCTTTTCTTGCATTTTCAATTCAATTAATGAAAATTCTTTTGTTGGTTTTCCTTTCCTTCTTTTCCCCTCTTTTTTTTTATATATATTTTTCTGACTAAATGCAAGATTAAACGTAAAAGACCCAAATTAACTCTAAAATTATACTAATTGATTTCCAAATAAATTAATTCCTAATTTAAAAGCAAACTAAGACAAATTAAAAGCAGAAATGCAAAAGAACCATTTTTGTTATTTTCTTTATTTTTAAAGTAACTTAATTACTAATTAAACCTAAAATGTGAAATTAAACCCTAAATGCAAATTCCAAGTATTTTTGTATTTTTCATTAATTAAAATGCACAAACAAAATGCAAACAATTAACATAAAATGTCACAAAATACACAAAATTGCAAATAATAAAATTTGAAATTATGGGAGTAATTCATATAGGGCAAAAATCACGTGCTCACAGTTTCCACGAACGATGATCTTGTTCTTGAGCTTGAGCTTGATTGCTTGGACTTGAACTTGATTTGGTCTTCGTTCTTGAGCTTGGAATCGATTTGTTCTTCGTTCTTGAGCTTGAACTTGACTGCTTGAACTTGAACTTGATCTCTTGAACTTGAACTTGATTGCTTGAAGCTTGAAACTTGTGGAAGAATTTGCAGCGTTTGATCCACGAGCTCTTTCTTGCTTCTTGTTATAACTTCTGGTGTCTTTTCTGAGTTATGAAGACCCCTATTCATAGTTGTGGAAGGGAAGAGTGTGATAAGAACAAACTCTTTCCGACCAATCAAATTGAAGTGTGACATGGCCGCATTTGATTGGCCAGAACATGTCACTTGCACACGTGGCGTAATTTCATTGGCCTTTTAGTGTGACTAGGCATGCCTTGTCATTTTGACACGTGGCATGATCATATTGGCTCTTCCGCTTGACTTGGCGCGCCACGTCATTTGACACGTGGCACCAAACTGGGCCTCTAGGAAGATGTCATCTTGGGCTTAATGAAGTGGGCTCATCACTTTATCCCAATTAAGTGGGCTAGCCCAATGAATTAAGACTTATTTAATCCATATATATTGGATTTATATAATTAACTCAATTATATTAGTCCATAGTATTTATTTGGACCAATATTTTCTTGAATTTAAAATATAATCCAAATTATTTTATGGATTTAATTTTAATAAAATTTATATGCCTACAATCACAATGTTGAGTTCAATTTTTTCAAAATTATCGGGGAAAACATTTATAGTTATTTCAAGAGTTCCATATACATTAGTTTATCTTAAGTTTAAAAAATTATCTGTAGCTGCTAATTCACATAGTATGGGTGTGGCTTAATTTATTTCTAAACTAACACCACATTAATTCAAACTTCTAGAATTTTAAAGTTAAGATTAAATCAAAACTCTTAAAAATTTAAAAGGAAAAAGGCGAACATGCATTACTAATGGATGTCCCATATTTTTAAGGTTTCAAATATTGGTAATTTGGAGAAAAACAATACTATTATATCCCTTAGAGTCCAAGAATTAAAAAAACTTTAATGGGCACGCACTAAACTCCAAAAGGATAATTATAAAAGTTGGTCACATAAGGAAAAAATTTAATAAGGTAAATTTTAGTTGAATTCGAAGTCCTAAATATTAGGATCTTCTTAAGTAAACTTTTAGTTGAATTTGAAGTCTTAAGTATTAGGAAAATAATTAAATGGCTATTTGACTAGTGTAAAATTAACTTTTAAAGGGTAAAAAAGGCGAACGACATTTCGATAGAGGTTTCGTGCTTTTTAATATAGTATAGATATAGATAGATATATTTATTCTCAATATGGTTTGACTAATTGTTAAAAGGTAATTCAAGAGAATAACGACTGATTAAATTATAGATACTTTATACAATTTAAATAAGGAATTTTTTTATTCCTATACACTATTGGAAACTTTATTATCATAAATGTTCATGTTTAGTAAATTACCTTACCTACACAAGTTTTGTTTACAAAATATATACATTTCATCTTAAAAGCCTCCCAATCCATTATTAATGCCTTCAATTAAGGGATTTAATTACACCTTTTTCCTTTTTTTTTTTCCTCCTCTTCTCTTTTCTTATGTTTCCACTCATATGTCACAAATATGTGGATCTTTCCTCCTCTAATTTTCTGAAATTACGGGAAATAGGGCTTTTCTGACGGAGAAAACGTAAAAAAATCGTTATAGCCATCGCCACAAGTATTAACAAAAATCACGCGAACTCGAACTCATACTTCATGGGCAAAAAGACATAAGAAACGAGGAATCTAGAACGACAACAATCTGGAAGATTTTTGCTTGCCATTTTTCCTGTTTTTATCTCTAAACATGAAAAAATATCTGCCAAAATTTAATGCGGATAATTTTTTTTGTTAGTGAATCAAGGAGCAAATCTGCCTTTGTGAACTTGTACACGTAAATTGTTGTCAGTCCCAAATTGAATGAAAGAAGAAGATTTCAACGGCTAGCATAAAACGTAGTACAAATATGGTTAAATAAGTGAATACTATAGATACAATGAATACCTATTCCTTATTACACAAATACAATTTTTATATAATTTTATAAAATATATCTTTTGTATATTTTGTATCTGATTTATACATAGTAAAATCAAATTTCATACAACTAATTATATGTTATACAACTTATCTACAACTTAGCTACAACTTTCACACATTATTTCTATCTATTTAAATACAACTACAATAATATACAACTTAAATACAAACTTTATACAAAATTTATACAATATGTCTTTTGTATATTTTGTATCTGATTTATACATAGTAGAAACAAATTTCATACAACTAATTATATATTATACAACTTATCTACAATTTTTATATATTATTTCTACTCAGTTATATACAACTACAATATCATACAACTTAAATATAATTTTTAGACAATGTTGTTCAACTTTCATACAATAGTTAAATAAATAAAAGAAAAATATATAAACAACAGAATATAATTTTTCTGTAATTTCGTAAATATAATGTATATCATGCCTTCTTCTTCTTCTTCTTCTTCTTCGAGTTTCAATATGAAATTCAGCCAAAACCAAGTCTTCACCAAAACACCTCAAAATTGAGATATAAACTCCAAACCATATTCCAAATTGTTTGCAACAACGCTCAATCCAAACAAATAATGATTTTTGAAAACCCAAATTCGAATTCAAAGATTCAAAGCTTTTTATTGGTTGTCAATGGTGGAATTATTGCTCTCTTTTCCTTTGCGTTACATTACTGAAATTAGGGATTGAGAGATAGAGAGGGAAGTACAGAGAATTCCCAATTCTTTGCAACAACATCCAATTCAAACAAATAATATTTTTTGAAAACTCAAATTCGAATTCAAAACTTTTTTATGGTTGTCAATGGTGGAACTGTGGGTGGGTGCAAGATACGTGAGGGAGGGGGAGGGGATATGGAGAGAGAAACGTGGGGAGTGGAAGATATGTTAGAGTAATTTTAGAACACTAATTATTATCATTAATTTCCTTAAAATATACATAAATGGTAATTGGGTATATAAAATATAATTATAGTAAAACTTGAGTAGGGAGCGTAATATAGTTTCATATAGTGTATAGGAATATAAAAATTCCTTTAAATAAAGAAGCATTTAGAGTCATAAATACCAGAAAAATAATTAGATGACTATTCTTAAATATGAGGAAAATAATTATAATGACTATTTTTTCTAGTATGAAATTTATTTTTAAAGGGTAAAAAAGACGAACAGATTTGAAGATGCTCCAAATCTCACCTAAAATTAATCAGTTAAAATTATTTTGATTTTTCTACTATAAATCTTTTATTCTACTATATAGTTTAAATAGAAATAATTTAATATACAAATATAAACAAATAATCAAATAAATAAATAAGTAGATATTAAATTTTAAGACCAACAAATAGTTTCATTGGCAAGGACAATAAATTAAGAGGCAAAATTGTTCTTGATCTCTAAAGGACACGAAATTACATAACTCTTTGTCGTGTAAAGATCTCTAATTTTTTTTCTTATTTAAAGTATATAATAACTACATAACACGTGTAGAATGTTGCTCAAATTAAGTAATAAGATATCAGAATATGATGCCCTAATATATTGAGGTTTCGTACTTAGTTTAAATAATGAATGAATTAATGAGAAATATTTAGCTAATTTTGAAGTCCTAAATATTAGGAAAATAAGTGAATGACTATTTTATCCAGTGTGAATTCTATTTTAAAATGGTAAAAAAGACGAACAACATTTCGCTAAGAGCCTCCGTGCTTTTAATATATATATATATATATATATATATATATATATATATATAAAATTATTGTAAACAAATGCATTTAATGAGCCTAGTTTTGAATGATTCGTATACAAACCTCAATTGGTTTGAGTAGAAATAAATACTCCCTCCGGTCCATAATAAGTGACCAATTTATCTTTTTATTTTGGTCCAAACTAAGTGTCAATTTATATAATCCAGAAAAAATTCAATTTATTTTTCCAACATTATCCACATGCACGTATTCCTAAAAAATCTTTTACTCCTCACATTAAATTATGCTGCAATATCTAATTAAGGATAACTTAGTCACACTAACTATTTTTATTTAAAATTTAATATTTTCTTAATGGGCGTGCCCAAGGCAAATTGGTCACTTATTATGAACGGGAGGGAGTAGTGCCTAAAAGAAATTAGTTGGACAACTGAGTTATATGACAATGGCAGTTAGAGGCAAAAACTAAATTTGTTGACTGGTCAATTATAGTGTATGCTAGCAAATTCAAATGCATAGTAAGTGTAAAAACAGTAAAATTTGTAAATTCGTCATTCCTTGTATATGAATGACGTACAGCATATTGATTTATTGAATAAAAAAAATACAAAGTTTGTTTCATATTCTTCAAATTTCTCTACTTACTTTGAGTTTCTCTTAATAGCTAGCTAGTTAGTTAATCTTCTTTTTGAATTACCGATAATGATTATGGTAGGATGGATATGATCCTTTCACCCTTAATTAGAGGTCTCGACGAGTGCTGGTCATGATTTATTTTTATTTTTATTTTTATTTTTATTTTTATTTTTGGTCACTTATTGCGTAATCAACCTTATTATCGAATTACATAGCTTATTCTTATCGATTTTTTTCCTCTTATGTCTATTCAATAATCCTCTTTAATTTTTCACTTACAAATCGAGTCGAGTATACTTATTACCGTTCCTTTTACCGAAATATAATAAAAGAATATAACGATCTAACATTAAATATAAGTAATCTATTATAAATCACTTGCATTAACAACCCTAATTAAGGTATTGTGGTACATTGTTTTATTCTCACCAACCCTCCCGTTTACTACCACAATGAAGAAAATTAAGTTAACCAAAATAAAATCTAAGCCTTTCTTCAAAGAAAAAAAAAAAAAATAATAGGTTTTAGAAGCGATACAAAAGAGACAATGGAAATTCAATATTTTTGATGCTACTGTATGAGAAACAAGATACCACTAGATTGTAAGTTTTGATTAATATTATATAACCACGAGAATTAAAGGTGAGATACGAGATACTTAGACTGTTAGTTTTAATTAAATCTAAATACATAAGTAACCATGAGAATTGAATCTACGACTACGGTGTGAGATACAAGATATTACCATATAAGTAGCCATGAGAAATGAATATACCGCTGTTACGTGAGAGACGAGATCAGATATAATATATTACTATATACGTAACCATGAGAATTGAATCTACTGTTATTACGCAAGAGACGAGATACTATTAAACTGTAAACCTCTATTAAATTATGGAGTAAATCTTTAACCGCAAATAAGTAGTTATGAGAACTGAATCTACCACTATTACGTGAGAAACGAGATCAGATATAAGATATTACAATATAAGTAACCATGAGAATTGAATCTACCGTTATTACACGAGAGACGAGATACTATTAGACTGTAAACCTCTATTAAATTATGGAGTAACTAATTAATCGCAACTCACTTGCATAATTACAACCCTAAATCCTACTTTACCATATTTGAAAGGTTTTGAACCAGTAGGCTAAAATACCAACGGATTTTACAACCCCCCCTAGCC
>NW_017671740.1:66379-89767 GCF_001879085.1 Nicotiana attenuata
TGTCTTTTACCTCTGTTTTTTCACCACCATTGCCATTTTTGAAGTGCCCCAAAAAACCCCATTATTTTGTTTTTCTTTTTTCTTTTGACGTTTTTTTTCCTTTTCTCTCTCTGTAATGCTCGTTTTCATATGATATATACTAAATCTATACATGCCCTTCTTATGTGACTGATAATCTATTGAAATTACTGGGGAAAATCCAATCTTTCTTTCCTCCATAGTTTCAGGTGAATCTCTGATGCTACCCCTTTTCTTGAGCTTGCTTATTTTTTACTTAGATGTATATATTTTGACTTGTTATTGCAACTATATGATAAAAGAATCGATTTTTTGTTTACCCTTTTGAATTCCAATCCCATGGGTATGAATATCAAAGGTAAAACCCCAACCAACCCCCCCCCCCCTCAAAAATAAAAAATAAAAAATTTGAAGACAATTTAAGTTGATTTGTTACTTGTTTAGTTTTACTTTATCGGAGTTTTGTGAATGATATGTTTTTGGGTATCTGGAATTTGATTGTAAAGAGTATGAAAAATGTTTAAATGGTTATTAGAATTGCAATTTTAGTACTTCTCTTCAATCCAGTAGCTAGATTTTGGTCCCTTTTAATAACTGTAGTGCCTGGGCCAGCTTGCATGCACCTCGACTGATTCCATGGATACCTGCTACCTCCCACCAGCACAGGTACCGGATAACGCTGTTCACCAAGGCTTGGATCGATGGAAAAAAATCGCCTTGGTCTTGGTTTTGCTTAGTTTATCTATTAGGACATCGCAAATAAATACATCCTTTCCAACTGTTGAAAGAAGGAAGTTCACTTTTTAGTGACCAGAAATTGACTAGTTTATTTAACTGATGTAAAGATCTTTCTTTATATTTTGCTAGTCAAGGCGTTCGATCATCTGTCGGTGAGGTCGATTGAAGATAAATGAATGAGATGTTTAATTGACTTGTTGCTTGTGTAAATGGTTATTAGACTTGCAAGTTTGCATGTACTGCTCTTTAATCTAATAGCTAGATTTTGGTATTGATGTTTCTTCGTTTCTAGATTAGCACTTCGTAAATAGATGTACATAAGTAAGATTAAGAGAGATGAATGAGATATGTTTAGTTGATTTAGTTTTTATGTTTTTTCCTTATTCAGTTGAAATTGATATGTTTACTAGGCTTGCAATCTTGTCTTGTTCTTCCCTTCAATGTAGACCTATTTATGTGAACTCGATTATTGTGTCATGACCTACTGTCATGTGTTCATCTAAGTGAGTGATTTCTGAGGATAAGTTTAAGGAATACTAATAGTTTGGACATGGGCCAGAAGTGGCGCCTATGAAATATTCTAAGTTAGTTATTTGAGCTATGTATTAGTGTATTGTACTTAGGGTGTATGATGTTTTCTGTTGTCGATTGTAGGATATAATGGTGAAAAAGGTTAAGAGAAATGGCAAAGGTGGTTTGAAGGAGAAGCGGAATCCAGTGGCATCTCCAAATCTTGTTGCTCAACAAGACATCCAAAAAGTTAATACCCCCGAGGATGGAGTTACAGCTGTGAATGATAAAAAAATATGTGACCATATTGATAAGAGTATTGATGTGGAGAAAGTTTCTGCTAAACTTGGCTCTTCAGGACCTGTTAGGTGTGAAGATTGCAGGGAAGGAGCGGTTAATAGACGGGCTGGGAAAGGAAAAGGTAAACATGGAAAAAAGAAGGGAGGTGGAGAATCAAAGTCAGATTCCAAAGCCTTTTGGATCTGTTTAGAGTGTGGTCATTTCTCATGCGGAGGTGTTGGATTTCCTACTACTCCTCAGAGTCATGCAGTTCGGCATGCAAGACAGTACCGCCACTCATTGGCAGTGCAGTTTGAAAATCCTCAGCTGCGCTGGTGTTTCCCGTGCAATAGACTAATTCCTGCTGAAAAGATAGAGGAGAGCACTGAACAAAAGTATGTATTGCAGGACATTGTGAAGATGATTAAAGGGCGGTCGACTGAAGAGCCTAGTCTTGATGTTGAGGATGTTTGGTTTGGGACGGGGAGTATCACGAGTGGGATCAAGTCAGAAGCTAGTGTTGAAATTGGTGCCTACAGAAAAAGTGGTTATGTTGTTAGGGGATTGCTTAATTTAGGAAATACTTGTTTTTTTAATTCTATAATTCAAAACCTACTTGCAATGAATAGATTACGGGATTACTTTCTTGAAATGGACGATTGTGCTGGTCCTCTTACTGCTTCTTTTACGAAGCTCTTTGCTGAGACGAGTCCTGAGGATACCTTAAGAAATGCTATAAATCCAAAATCTTTCTTTGGTTCCTTGTGTGCGAAGGCTCCACAATTTAGGGGATATCAACAGCACGACAGTCACGAGTTGCTTCATTGTTTGCTTGACGGTTTGTGTACCGAGGAATTGACTGCAAGAAAGAAACTCAAGTCTTCACAGGATGATGGCAAGTCTCCTCCTACTTTTGTTGATGCCATCTTTGGGGGTCGTCTCTCTAGTACTGTTACTTGTCTGGAGTGTGGACACTCTTCATTAGTATATGAGCCATTCTTGGATCTCTCGTTGCCGGTTCCCACTAAGAAGCCTCCACCTAAAAAGACTCAGCCAGTTTCCCGAGCGAAGAAATCAAAACATCCTCCAAAGAGAAGTGGAAGAGTCCGCCCTAAGATTAGCAGAGACGCAGCTTCTCTTAATGCTCAAAGTGCTCAAGAAAGCACTTCGATGCAGTCTAGTGCGCCAATCACTGAAGGAACAACAGTTCCTTCTGATGGTGCATTGCTAGATTGCGTTGATGCTAGTGATGTTGCTGATAATATGGGCTTAACTTCACATAATCTATCTTCCTCTCTGAAGTCCAATAATGAAAAAAATGTCGACGGTGAGCCGACTTCAATGGACAATTTTACATGGTTGGATTATCTTGATCAAGATAGCCCGCCTAATGGTAATGACATCGTTTCTCAAGTAACTTCTCCTGATCTATCTTCCTCTCAGAATGGTATTACTGGACAGTTGAATTCAGTGGAGAACTTTACATGTTCGACTAATCTTGATCAAGATATTCTGCCCAAGGGTGATGACATCGCATCACAAAATGATGATATTCTGACTAATCAGGGTTGCGGAACTGAATATGCTGTTCAACATAATGTCTCCTTGCAAAATAATCAGGGTTGTGGAGAGGAAGCTTGTTCTCCAGATGATTCGATTTGCTTGGATGATCAAGGACGATCTAAGTCACCAAACTGCAATATAGCTTCTCAATTTTGTGAAGAAGCACCAGTTAAAGACTGCTATGCTAGTGAAGTTGCGTGTAACTCAGCATCAAACAGCCAGTTCTTCTCGGCGGTTTCAAATCTTGGAAACGATTCATCAACGAGGATTTGGGAAGATGAAGCCCCATTACAGGTACAAGATTCAGAAATTCTGTTGCTTCCTTATAAGGAAGAGACCTCAGCTACCAGTGACATACCAAAAGCAGAAGGCAAGGTGTCCTATGATGCTGTTGTCGGTCAACAAGATTTTACGGACTTCGATGGTTTCGGCGGCCTATTCAATGAACCTGAGCCGGTTGCAGGGCCTGCTGAAAAGCCTTTACTAAATGGTCCTGCTTCTAAGTCAAATGGATTTGGAGAAGCTAGTTCTGCTGTTGGAAATAGCACTGAGTCTGATCCAGATGAGGTTGATAATACTGATGCTCCAGTGTCTGTGGAGAGTTGTTTGGCTTGTTTCACAAAGCCTGAGCTTCTATCTAAAATTGAACATGCTTGGCAATGTGAAAACTGTGCAAAACTTCTACGGGAACAGAGGACGAGACTGAACAAGAAATTGCCGAAACCTAGATCAGGCGATCTGGAGAATGCGCCAAAGGACAGTAATCCAAGGGATATTGAACTGAGAACCACTAATGGAAGTGCTGTGAAAGGTGTGTCAGATGCTTTTGATGACGGGTCGGTGTACCAGAATAGAACAAATGATTACTCAAGTCAAGATGAAGCTTGTAGTGTAGTAAATCGCGATAAGAGAGTTAAGTTGGATGAACCTGAATCTGAAGAAAGTGAAAATGAGACGGACTCTAAAGGTGTCAAAGTGGAAAGAGATGCAACTAAAAGGATACTCATTGATAAAGTCCCTCCAATTTTGACTATTCATCTAAAGAGGTTCAGCCAAGATGCTCGAGGACGCTTAAGTAAGCTCAGTGGCCATGTGAATTTCAGAGATACTATTGATATCACAACATTTATTGATCCCAGGTGTGTTAATTTTCCTTCCTTTGAAAGATCAGTTAAAATCAGATTTTTTGGCTGTCTTCATTAAATTGAGTTTCGAGTAATTCTGTTCATCTTGTAATAAGAACCTGCAATAGATTATTCAAAACTGATGAAATCCATATCAGTTAAGCGGACTCTTTAAACATAATAAGCTTTTGGAGATGAGAAATGATTGTGTAATGTAATATTGTCTCCTTCCATTAGAGAAAGTTTGACCTTAGACTGAAGAAATAACTATTGTATCGAGATTTATGGAGAAACAGAGTTGTTGCCTTCTTCTCTGTTTGAGATTATTTTATTGAACTTTCAAAGTTATTAAATAAAATAGTTCATTGGAGATTTCCAGCAAGTATAGCTTAAAGCATGTGATGGTAAGATTGGGGGGTCAAATGTGGAAGCATCTGTCTGTCAAATATCATTTGAAGAAGGCCGCACACTTTTTATCGCGGATTGGCAGTCGTTTCCAGTCCTTTGAATTATTGAATTTCTTGCTCTTCTCCGTGATGTGCCTTCGGTTTATCCATGCAAGATAGTGTTACTGTCCTTTTTTTGGCTTGACAGTTTAGAAACTGTTCTCCCGATTGGTTCTGGTCCATCTTTGATTTTAGAAGTTCTTTTTTTGGGGGGGTGGGTGGGTGGTGGGGGTCGGGGGGGGGGGTGTAAGTATGGTCTTCTGATTTCAGGAGTATTATTTACCCTTGGATTTGTATAAAAGTATTTTGGAACATCTTTGAAACTAATTTGACATGGAAACACAAGCAAACTTGTATCTGTTTTTTTTACCCCTCTGGGGGTGGACGCCGGGGAAGCCATAGTTTTTTTTCTTATGATTAGTTAAGCTAGAAAATTGTCTCTGAATCTCAGCTCTAATATGTTCCATCAGCTTATTTTTCACCTTTTTTAATTTTATATAGAAGCACTTGATATGATTGACGTTTCTGCATGGAACTTGTTATCCAAGTGATCGAACATCTTAAATGATATTCCAGTGCTTTGATTTTCATTTTGAACTATCTGTCACTGGTTTGAAGTTAGTGTTCCGTGAGTGTGTAGCGAACCTGATGTTGGAGAGGATTCACCAAAAACGGTTGTGAAATATGAAATTATTGGTGGATCTTTATCTATTCTTAGTTGGATCCTTATCTATTCTTTAGTGTATTTTCGTATTTCTAGACTTCTATTATTATTTGTTGTTGTCTTTGCTTCGGTTTCTGATTGCACTACCTAGTGTTAGTTTTGTGTTTTCGCTTGGTTTTCTGATTGGTTTGCTTGTCATTGCCCCTTCCTTTTATCTTTCATGAGCCGAGGGTCTATCGAAAACAGCGTCTTTACCTTTTAAAGGTAGGGGTAAGGTCTGCGTACTTACCACCCTCCTCAGACCCCACTTGTGGGAATACACTGAGTTTGCTGTTGTTGTAGTTGGCTGTGAACTCTTTAGTCTTATTCAGATGCTTGTTTGGTTTATTAATGATTAACCCATTTTAAAAGATTGATTTGTCCATTAAAGAAAGAGTATATTGATATCCGTAAAATTAATGATGTTAAATAAATGGTATATTTTTGTGCTGTGAAACCAGAAAAGAGAAAAAGAAAGACTTTTGAAACCAAGTCGACGAGACTCAATTGAAAACATGTAATAGTATTTTGCACGGTGCATATTATTTCCAGGACCGAGTAGGTCAAGTCTCTTTTGCAAAATGTTATCTGTCTGCAGTGGTCTGATAATGAAATGATGTAACTGCAGGTGCCTGCAGAAGGAGGTTTACAAATACCGGCTTGTGGGTGTCGTGGAACATTCAGGGACTATGAGGGGAGGTCACTATGTTGCATACGTTAGAGGCGGCCCAAAGATTGTTGGGAAAGACAAGGACGCGGAAGATCATGTGTGGTATTATGCCAGTGATGCCTACGTACGAGAGGTCTCATTGGAAGAAGTTCTTCGGAGTGAAGCCTATATTTTGTTCTACGAAGAAATTTGATGCGAAATTCTTCGCAATTCTTTTGACATCAAAATGGTCGGGGTTCAGTTGATCACCCTACAGGTTCGCGTATGAGAAACAAATACGTATACACAACGAGAAGGGGTTTTTGGGGAGGGGTTGGAGGGTAGAAAGGTGAGTTGTATTACTACAATCATAGAGTATTAACACCCATTTTTTGTTATTTTTCAAATTTCAAAATGCCATCACTTAAAGATGTACATGTTGAAAAATGCATGTAGAGAAAGAGTTCAATTCTTTGTTATGCAAAAAGAAGCAATCCTTATTTACCAGCATGGGGTGGTAAGTTTATGCTTATTAATTTCTTTTCTTATTTTGTATTAATTGTTTACCAAGATGTACATGTTGGAAAATGATGAGTTTGACTGAACATTGTCACTCAATATTTTTCCTTTAGTGGGAAAAGTTAAAATCGGCCCGTGAACTTTGTGAATGTTGTCGGGTAAAGTGCACAAACAGCCGTTCTTAGGGCTACTATTTAGGGATTAGTCAGTACATATTTTACTAAAACTAGTACGAGCTAGCCTGTTTTCGGACGAGTCATTCAAAAATAATCAGTGTTTGCAAAGTCATTGAAAAATAACTACTATTTTGTTGCAATACGGAAAGTTCTAGCATTATAGACTGGAGATGCTCCAATCTCCAGTATATTATGCTGGACCGGTATATTATACTGGAACTCCAGTATAATCCAGTATACTTATGTTGGAACTCCAGTATAATATACTAGAGTTCCAGTATATTATACTGGAATTCTAGTATATTATACTGGAGTATTTTTTCGGATTTTGAACAGTGTTTTCGATTAGATTTATCTTTACATGAAAAGTGACTAATTTTCAATTACTTTTGAAACTGTGGCTATTTTTGAATGACCACTTGTAAATCTGATTATTTTTTAATTTCTCCCCATATTTTATCGTGACATTTGAACTAAAAATTTTAATTATACAACAATTTATGATATTTCTGTCCCGAAAAATTGAACTGAAAACTAAAACTGGGGATGCAATTGGCGAATTTTTTAATAACAGCCATTTAGAATAGCTACCTGATGTCATTTCTACAATGTTGTCCATGCTTTTCTAAAAAGTTTGCTAAAATCTTGAAAGCCAGGTAATACGTATGGAAGTTTAATTTAATTTATATTTACATCAATCTATCAAATACATTATACGTATAGTTACATACACTATTATCACTAAATTATAATTTTTAATACATATTTCAATCATGATAAATTAGTACGATTTGATTTAACTATTGAGTATTGAGTACAAATAATTTTTTATAGTATTTTGAGCATCCTCTTTGGTTACCACCATGTCTGCCTATATTTTGTACCTTGTGGTTACTTTGGTAAGTTTCAAGACACAGAGGCTGAAATTCAGGAAAATAAAAGAATCTTTAAACCAATGTTCCAAAGACATCCATACAAAGATTAAATAGTAGCATACAAAAAGAAACAAATAATATCATCTGTCCAAGAAAACATTCATTCACTTCATCACTTTCAAAGTTCTCAAAATCTCAAACACCAAAAAGAAAAAGCAAACTCACAAAAAGAAAACAACAAAAGAAAAAGGAAACAGCTAAAAGAACACATAAAAAAATAAAAAGATAAAAGAAACCATCTTCTTGTTCATTCTTCAGTGTTCCTTTTTATATTCAGTATTCTCAATTTACTGGTTCGACTAATTTGGATTTGCACTGCGCATGATTCACCTTAATGCATTACAACAACAACTATGTCAATATAATCTCACGAGTAAAGTATGAGGGAGGGTAGTGTGTATGTAGACCTTACGGCTTACCCTTACCTTGTGAAAGTAGAGAGTCTGCTTCCGATAGACCCTCGGCTCAAGGAAAAGAAAATTTCGACAGTAGTAAAAAGGAAATACAGTTGAAAAAGCTATAGAAAAATAAGCAGTAGCAATAAAGAATCGAAGCAAAAGAAACAACACGTAGTAATAAAAATCTAAGAAGATTTGCAGTGCCGATAGCTTACTAAGGGGTCGTTTGGTTGGGAAATAAGTTATCCCATGATTAGTTATCCTGGAATTAGTTATCCCATCCTCTCATAGGGATAAATAAAAACACTACAATCCCGACATAACTAATCCGGAATTAGTTATACCACTATTTTATTCCAACCAAATATTGAATAAACTCATCTCAAATTTAATCCCGAAATTAATTATCTCTTATCCCTCGTACCAAACGAGTCAAAAAGAAAAGCACTCCTTTGTATGTGTTTTTCAGCTTTTAATAATCGAACTCGAAATCTCCAATTAAAACTAAAAACTACCATTATCTCACAACATTATGTTATGGACCTTAATTAATTATACTTAGTTCCCATTCCTCTATTTGATTCTTCCTGCTTCAGTCCTTTTGTCCACACTGTACCATAACATTCTCCTTTCCTTTTTTGCCCTTTCTTTAACAAAAACCCCAACTTGTCACTCTCAAAATTCCCACTCTCAAACCCCACCAAAAAAGAAAAAAAGAACCCCAACAAAACCCATAAATTTTCTTGAACTTTTAGTTTCATATCAATGGCAAAACCACCATTTCAAGTGGTGTTTTTGTTCATATTTTTCTCATTTTGCACCCAAATAGTTAAAGTAAAAGCAACATGGTGTGTAACAAGAAGTGATGCAAGTGAAAAAGCTTTACAAAATGCATTAGATTATGCTTGTAGTTCTGGTGCAGATTGTGTTACTATTTTGGAAAATGGGCTTTGTTTTCTTCCTAATACAATTCAAGCTCATGCTTCTTATGCTTTTAATAGTTATTATCAGCGCAGAAATAGAGCTCCTGGTTCTTGTGATTTTGCTGGCACTGCTACCATTGCCAAAACTGATCCAAGTAATTTCTTTTTTTTTTTTTTTTTTTTTTTTTTTTTTGCATTTTTCCTTTACACTTTCTTGTTATAGAATACTTCCGTTAGTTTCATTTTACATGACACTATTATTATTTCTTGAGTCAAAAGAAATTTTTCTTACCACGATTTTCTTAAATATTTTATAAAATATTTTTATATAGTGCAGTCCGGTATACTAAGCTCCCGCTATTTGTGGGTTCGAAAAAAAGCGAGACCACAAGGTTCTATCATACACGTAGGGGCCGATTTAGGGGATGGTAGGGGGTTCACGTGAAACCTCTTCGCCGGAAGATTACGCTGTATATATAAGATAAAATCCGTTTTGTGTCTCTATGTATTATATTTTGAATCCCCTTGATACAGTCCAAAAGCTTACCTCAGTGGTCAACGAGATTCAAAATCTTTGTGAGGTTGCTTGTTCTATTCCCATTGGCCATAATCTCTTTTAATTTTTAATTTTTTAATTATTTTGAACCCCATTGGCCAAATTTTGCCTCCACTACTGATTGCACGCAGCTTTACCCTGCATTGCTGTAAGAGGCTGTTTTCACGGCTCAAACACGTGACCTCCTAGTTATATTATAATAACTTTACCAGTTGCGCCAAGGCTCCTACTATATATATGCATCAAAGATCAGTTATTTATGGGTTGAGAAGTGATTTTTTTTTTTTTTTGTAATGTAGGTTATGGATCTTGTGTTTATCCAGCATCTCCAAGGTATGAGCTTTAACTTTCTCTGTACATTGCTTTGCCTCTTCTGTGTAATTCTTGATATTTAATGCTGTACATTTTTCTAGTTATTTCTTATCTTTTGTTATTTAATTTTCTTGAAAGTGGTCCTAATAATATACTAATAAAGAAGAAGAAAAAGTGCAAGAGAAGAAACTTGTAGACAGCAAAGAATGTCTAGAACACTTGTTAATAGTAAGATTATAATATTTTAATTTGTTTGCAGATGGTGTTTGTTCTTCTAAAAGAATGTCGAATATTCTCTATATTTGGAGAGTAAAACTACAAAAAGAAAATCTCTTAGAAAAAAGAGCAAACTATATAAATTTCCAATAACACTTTGCAATGCATGGGGGTAGGACTATTTTGGCGTTTGTTTTGCTGCTAAACCTCTTTAGTTTTGAGCCATTCAATTGTCCTTGTATGGACAGTCTAAAGGCTGCAAAAGCCAGCTAAGCAATCTGGCAACAATAGTCATCTCGAGCACAGCATTTTGATTTTGACTAGACATTTTTTACTGTATGAATTTCACTTATATACATTGTGTAATTAAAAAATTTCAGGTCATTTAATTCTACTTTTTATGTATAGTTAGCTCCTCTTATCTTCTAAGAGGTCGTTTGGTTTGAAAACAAGTTATGTTGTAATTAGTTATATTAGGATTAGTTATGTATTGTTGGGATTAGATATCTTGATATTATTTTTTATTAATTGTTTGATATGTTGTATTAATCCTATATGGGATTACTATTCCATCCCCTGGCAGATATAAGTTTACCGGCTACTAATTTTGATCCTGGAATAACTTATCCTAGAATTAGTAACCAAACAAGGGGTAAGGTGATACTAAATTTTTATCCCAATATTATTTTCACTTATCCATCATACCAAACGTCCCCTAAGTGACTTCATAGTGTAGGCATATATATGTGCAGAAAATAAGTATAGATCGACTTAGATATATATTTTAGTACCCTACGTCTAAGTTTTGAATCCGCCACTGCATGTACGCTAGTTAGTAGCTTGCCGATGCATCAATCAATCTGCTAGTAAAAGATCATTTGCTCTTTCAAACCAAACATGTATATGGACAAGTTATGATTATCATGTATGCTATTATTCGTGTCAATTCTGTTGTACAAAATTGGAATTCTGATCTTAAATGTAACTTGGATTCTGTAATATTTCAGCACTGCTGGTGGCTCTACTACGCCGAGCACCAGTGGTGGTGGCACGACTGGCGGGACGACTACACCAGTCACGACGTCAACTCTTTATCCACCACCACCAGGGACGGCAAATCCTTTCAATGGCAATGGAGGAACAACACCGCGCGTTGGACCTGATATTCCTGACTCAGAAGAATCTAAAGCTTCTCACAAGTTCTCAAATTTACTTCTTGCATCTTTGATGCTTCTCTTTATTCATATTTTTCAACCATTTTAGGCATTTCTGGTAGAGTAAATGTTAGTTTTGAAGACTAGGACAGTAACAATTTTGGTTAGAAAAAGGGAAGTTTTCATTTTGCTATTATGAAAACTTCAGCACATTAGAGTAACGTATTGGTCTTTATTAATATCAATTGTCTAGGCATGTTGATAACAAGGTTGGGTCCTACCCGAAGGCGTTAATCTAGTGGTAAGAGCGCAACATGTGATATGTGAATTAGGCGTACGTCACACGTTCGAACTCGAAAAACCTAACCTTTTAAATGGAGAACGGTTAAGGGGCAGGTTCATTATTCACCGAGTTTCAAACGTGAGCAATTGGCCTTCGGTAAAAATGATAAGTCTAGGTTCATTGTTATGTTAAAACCAATTCATTTGTTAGCATGTCCAAGTTCTACCATTCTGTGTTTATACTTTGCATACCCATTTCAAGTTTATACTTTGCATTTCACTTCATATTGATAATTGGGTCACAAATTAATGATTTTGACCGTTTTTCTTTTGATTATATTTCTATTTTTGTTCTTTGGTGGGAAGGGGAGCCTTGACGTAACCGGTAAAGTTGCTACCTGTGATTAGAAGGCTACGGGTTCGAGCCATGGAAATTGTTTCTTGCAGAAATGCAGGGTAAGGCTGCGTACAATAGACCCTTGTGGTCCTGTCCTTCACCAAACCACGCGCATAACGATAGCTTAATGCGTCGGGCTGCCCTTTTTTTTTTTCTCTTTGGTGTGAGAAAAATATTACAAAACTATTCATTGTTTAAAAAGAAAATCTCATTTTTCCACTTCATGTTTTCCATACAAGACGATATCTAAATTAAGATTCTTGGAATTATGAATCAAAATGAAGTAATTAATCCTATTTATTTGAATGGAAATATAGCTATATATTTCTTAATTTTCATATATTTTATTATTTATGATTAATAAGCTGTAAAGCTGGTACATTGTCTCTAATCCCGTTTGCTTCTATCTCCCATCATCTGCTTCTGTATTGCACATCAAATAAAGGGGTTTTCTTGATTATTCACAATTTGAAATATTCAATCTAACGAAAAACTTTATAAATGGAGAAGAAAATAAAGGAAAAATATGAATATTTTACTTTATAAAAAGAATATAATAACTAGATGAAGGGGAATGAGTTTATTTTACATTCACAACAAATCACATATAAATTACAGAAAATATCAAAATTCAAATGTGATAGTCTTCCAAATATACATCAAATGAAGGGTTCCTAATTACATGTACAATTTTTAATATATTAAAGAATATTAATATTGTCAATCATGATTTATGAATCATCATTTCCAAAGAATAGAGTTATTTTTTTCCTCTCTCAGCTAATTTACAAGTAAATTGGGGTCAGATGATATTTTTTATCCAATCAAATTGGTATTTTCCAATTGGCCAGGGCTTAATTACCTTAGGTTTAACAGGGCATTTCTCGGGTTGCCTGACTATGTAAATTATATCTCCAGCTTTATTGTACATATCTTGGTTCCTATGCCATGTCCATAGAGCATGTGTCTCATTTTTCACCTGCAAATTATCAGCAAAGATTAACATATCAGATTTCTGTAACTATGAATCAAAAATGTTACCATGTTATGGCATTTAGTGGTAATAAGCCGATAACTAAAGTTACAAGAACTAGAACGTATAACATGACGATACGCCTTCATTCCTACTTCCCATATTAAAAACTTTACAACTTTCTTTTTGGTTTATAGGTCGGAAACATCCTCTCTGGGGGGTAAGGTCTACGTACATACTACCCTTCCCATACCCCACTTGTGGGATTACATTGGGTCTGTTATTGTTGTTGTTTTTGGTTTATAGGCTAATTTGACAAGTTATTGCGATCTTTGAATGGTCTATAGATTAAACGACAACAAGAACAACATACTCAATGTATTCCCACAAGTGGGGTCCAGGGAGGGTAGTATGTACGCAGTCGTTACCCCTATCTTGTGAAGGTAGAGAGTCTGTTTCCGAAGACCCTCGGTTCAATAGATTGACTTTCAAAATAATCTTGTCCTACAAACGATTTTTTTGATAACCAAGAATCTCTGAGGGCCAATTGGCGCACAGTATGAGACTCAATGGACAATGGATCCACCCTACTGTGGTAGAGTTCGAACTCGTGACGTGTGCCTACCACACATCAAGAGTTGCGCTCTTGCCACTAGACCAAAGCTCTAGAGGCTGCTAGAAAACAATTATCTTAATCTTAAGGTATAAGTTAAAGGAGTGTGAGGTATACCTAAAATTCTGTTTCTCTGGTTGCTTATAATCATTCAGTAGGAGTAGAATCGATAAATATCATGACGAATGAAATAAATATTTACCTCTATAATTCCATGGCCGAAGCTACTTTCTCTGTATGCGCTATAATCAGGTTGTTGATCCCAACAAAAGTTACCAGCTGCTGGACCTGATGTAAAATTATAGGCACAGAATCCGCCCATAAATTTGTCTGGTGTGCTATCTGGTTTAGGACATTTCCCTGACTCATCAGCATGTTCAATTGCCATCTTCTCGCGGTTTCCACCATCACCGACAGTTATATAGACTGGACCACAAGGATCCAGTGTGTAGTTATAGACTCTGTTTGACCTTTCGTAGGCATGAACCTATATAGATTTTTTCAACTTATCAGTATTTGATACATAGATGTGCAATTTGAATGAAAGAGCATACATGAGCATTCATCTTACTGCTCTAGACTAAGGGTATATTAATCTTGTACTTACATGTCCATTGAAGACTAAATCGACACCATACTCGTACAGCAAATCTTCCATCGCTACCTTCATACATTCAGCTTCTCTATAGTGTGCCGTGTAAGTAGAGTACCAAGGTGGATGCCAAGTGGCAACCAGCCACGGAGTAACTCTCCTATCAACATTAGCCAAGTCCCTTTCCAACCACTTGTATTGATCATCTGTAATCAGAAGCTTAGAGAATCATAACACTTTGCTAGATGGAGCAGAATGGGAAAGAAATGAAAACGCAGGACACAGTCCAGCCGCCCAATGGCTTGAGACAAATTTCCAAAGTCGACCGTAAACATAACAAGGGGAAAGAGAAATAGGATTGAAGAAAGGTTATGAGTGATGTTTACCTGACTTATTATAGGCGACATATCCCCCGAGCATGATGAAGTGTATGCCTCCCGCATTAAAAGAATAGTAAAATGGGGATGATGATCCACTTTCTTTTGACGGGAATGCAAAGCGAGAACGATAGGCTGCAAATGTCTGATTTTCAGCTTGTTCTTCTATCTCATGGTTCCCCTCCACCACCATGATAGGAATTTTGGACACCAGCGGCTGCATATATCTATAGCGACAATGTCAGAAAACAGAAGCACAAATTAAACTAGTGAAGTATATATGTGTCTGCTCTGACAGAAATCTAAAACTGGTCTTTTATGAATGATCAGGTGTTATCTCAGTTGAACCCTGAACTCTCAGTACAGAAGTTGAACTATTCATTTTGTCTAATGGATCACATTTTATTAATTTATTCGTGATGTGTGAATCAAAATTTTGAATGAGCAAAAGGAGCTCTCACCTTCCCCAATAGTCCCACCGAGGCTGATAGGTCTCGTGTATCGGAGTGTCGTTAAATGAGCACGAATAGCAATCTGAACCAGTTCCGTTCGAGAGATACAAATTAGCATATGTGACATCTCCAACCAATAGAACAAGATCTGGATTGTTCTCCATCAAATGGCTAACAGTGGAAGTGGTATTGTACGTTAGACCGAGGTCCCCTACAATGGCTATTCTCTTCGGGTAGCTCTTTGGAGAAGAAATAGGCATGGTCTTGAAATGGTAGATAGTACTCATAGCTGGTATAGAAGGATCTCCACATCGATAATAGTATAATGTATTTGGTTTCAACCCTGTAGCAGGAAAAAATGCACCAGATGACTAAATCAAACATGAGAAACAAATTAGCTACATAGGAGACTTGCATTAGTTAATCCATTGTGATGGTCCAAACCCTTCTCCCCCCCACCCCACCCCCACCCCAACCAACCAATTCAGTAGACATGAACTTTGCAGAATGAGACTTTGAAAAGGATACTTGCTGCAGTTGTAAACATTCAAAGACCTAAAGAAAGTCAAACTGTGCGTCTTCAAACTGCCTCAAAGCATGAGCTATATACATTTTCGCAGAAAATCAAAACTAAAAGCATTCTTGCAGTTGTAGAGACACCTAACAGCAGCAAATCAAACTGTAGTGAAGATACTTCTGCACATTATCGATCTAATAGAGGCAACATTCAAAGTTTGATCGTTCAGAAGATTTACCAAGCTAAACTTATTTAAGAGATGAATAGTAACTGTGTGATGCATGATTCCTACTTCTTAGTATACGACCACTTTGTCCATGATGTCAAGTTACGAACACTGACATCTAGTTCAAACATTCAGTTCTTTGCATAAAGAGTAAAAGCTGACGCGATGAATAAATGGTTTGGTTATATTCAAAAGTAGCAAGTGTACTAGTTGATATCTCAGAGACTGTACTAAACATCGAACTAGCAGAACGCAATCTCAGCTAGGACAGAGGAACGGCTGTTCAGTTTCTGCTAGCATACCTGTAAGTTGAACATGGTGTATGACTCCAGAAGTGTAGTTCTGAAGTCCTTCAAATGGATAAAGTTGATTATATATAAGGGACTCGCCGATTGCTTTGTGCCTTAACAAGGATTTATCTTTCCCATATTGAACAAAGCTGCCAACTTTTTTTGGATCCAGTGGTTTAACGTTGTCACCAATTTGATATTCCCCTGCAAATACAGTAAACCACACATTCTTAAACTCCGTCTCAAATCAAAGATGTTAAGGCCCTCTAACCAGTCAGCCAAAATATATCTCAGCTCACACAATATAAAATTGCATAAACCAATAGAAGATTTTTGTTTCCAACAATATGCTCATATCACTGTCAATTGAAAGTTGGCCACGACAAAAAAGCATACGACGTATATCAAAGGTACCATTTTAAAGGTACCATTTTATCAACTCAAATTTGGTGACAGATAAATTGAATTTAACATATCTCAGATCGAAGATGTTAATGCCCTCTAATCAATTAGTAAATATATCTAATCTCAAACAATTTAAATTTGCACAAACCAATAAAGAAGATGTTGATATCAATATTATGCTCATATCACTGTCAACTAAAAATCTGGTCATGATTAAAAAGCATACAATTATGTACCAAAGATTCCATATTATCAACTCAAATTTGTGACATAACTGAATTTAACATATATGTTAGACGATGAACATTGGATATTATCATAAATAGCTTCTCGGCATACCATATAGTATTAGCAGGAAAGAAATAGTAACTACAGCACTCTGCTAGCTATGTGATTAACTGGAATTGATACAAGCACTAATTATTCAAGCTAACATTTAAACTCCGCTATGTGCGGGGTCCAGGGAAGAGCCGGACCACAAGGGTCTATTGCACGCAGCCTTACCTGCATTTCTGCAAAAAGGCTGTTTCCACGGCTTGAACCGGTGACCTCCTGGTCACATGGCCAGTAACTTTACAGTTACGCCAAGGCTCCCCTTTAAACTCAAACTAATAGGCTAAAAAAAGAAGAAAACTTATAGCAAATTTACCTGTAATCCAAGAAATCCAAACAGAGTCATAAGTAGAAGAAAGTGAGACAGATATCTGTTCAGGCTCAAATCCTTTAACAGTCCTTTGAACTCTGGGATCAGTGTCTGGTAAATCAACAGCATGTCCTCTAAAACTTTGGTCCAAAGGTACAGTCACTGGCTTAAAAGGTCCATCAAGTGTGGTTGGAATTTGACCCTCATTAACCTCAACAAGGCTAATAAAAACCAAAAACCAAACCAAGATTGACACAACAAACACAGAATACTTCATATCTCATTCAAGAATTTTGCATGCCCCAAAATAATCAAACTCCAAACACCAAGAAATCAAAAGGGTCCACAACATATATATTTAAGATTAAAACTTTAGCTCCAAAACCTCAAGAAAATCAAAAGGGGTCATAAAATTATAGCAAACAAATTTGCATGCCCCAAAATAATCAAACTCCAAACCTCAAGAAATCCAAAGGGTTTAATAAAAGTATAGCAAAGATTAAAACTTTAGCTTCAATACCACAAGAAAATCAAAAGGGGTCATGTAACTATAGCAAACAAATTTGCATGCCCCAGATAATCAAACTCTAAACTTCAAGAAACCAAAAGGGTTTACAAATAATATATCAAAGATTAAAACTTTTGCAAAATAGCCCGAAGAAAATCAAAAGGGGCCATATAACTAGAGAATATGCTCTAAATATGCTCCAAATAACCAAATTCCAGGCAAAGAACCTCAAGAAATCAAAAGGGTTCACAAAAAGTATATTAAAGATTAAAACTTTAGCACAATTACAATAATATATCAAAAGGGGTCGAATATAACTAAAGAATATGCTCTAAATATGCTCCAAATAACCAAATTCTAGGCACAAAAGCTCAAGAAACCAAAAAGGGTTCACAAAAAGTATTAGCAAAGATTAAAAACTTTAGCTCCAAAACTCCAAGAAAATCAAAAGGGGTTATATAATTATAGCAAACAAAAGGTTAAATGTATGAAAGGAAGAAACTTTGGTCAAGTTGGTGAAACTAAAGAATATGCTATAAATATGCTCCTAGAAAAAAATTGAAGCTTCCCACTTATATACAATTTGGAAAAAGGAAAACTCTTGTTTCTTTTTATTTTTTCTGTTTTTTATTGAATTTGAAAAAAGAAAAATATTGTTCTTTTTAATTTCCTTTTCAAGAAAAAAGCTGCAGAGACTGTGAGGAATGGTGTGGTATTTGGGTTTTTAGGCAGGGGAATCACAGTTATGGCAGTTAGCCTGAACAGAAAAGAAAACAGGAAACAAAAAATGGTGGCATCCAATGAATTTAACCTCGGTTTTAGTGAAATACTAGTAGTATATATTACCCATAAATTGATGCTTTTTGGTTCCTCTTTTGCTGTTTCTACCCCACTCCTCCTGCAAATTTCTCACGCTACGCCACCTTCAATCTTATATTTAAAAAAATTAGAATCGTTATTCTTTATTTATTTTGGGATCAGACTTATCATTTGATTTTCTTATTTATTCGGGAGCTCAATTAATTCAAATTCTCCTTGAAAAGTTTTAATTTGAAGAGGTTAAAGACGTACTTAGTTAAGAATGAAGAAATATTTATCATTTTATCACAACTTTTGAGAAAGTTAGGCAATTTCTTGAAAGGTGGTATCCAATTGTCGTGAAATTTTTTTTTTTTTTTACTGAATTCTTTTAGGATGAGGGTATGAATTATACTTTAATATGTGTTGTGAAGGTGGGTGTGGCCTCCGCGGAGAATAAAATACAGGAAGCAAAGCTTAGAGAGCTCAGATACCTCAGTAATAAGGTGCGAGCAGTTGGCGTTGGTGGGTATAAGAGGTAGAGGGAGGCCAAGGAAGTATTGGAGAGAGGTGATTAGGCAGGACATGATGCGTTTTCAGCTTACTGAGGATATGGCCCTTGATAGCAGAATGTGGGGTCGAGAATTAGAGTAAAAGGTTAGTAGGTAGTCGAGTGTATTTCAGATCCGTATCGCGTGTATTAGGGTTAGTCTGGTAGTGTTTTCTTGTTCTTAGATTGCTAATTTTACATATTTTCCTATTACCTTCTGCATCAGTTTCTTAGTATCTTGCTGTGGTTGATGCTTGTTGCTACTGCTTTCTTCTATCTATTTTCTGGTTCTTAGTGTGTTGTTTTTATCTTTCTGGTCCTTGTTGCTGATATTGCTTATTTCTATTATTTCTTTGCATTTTTCTTGAGTCGGGAGTATCGAAAGCAGCCTCCACCCTCCCAAGATAGAGGTAAGGTCTACATACACATTATCTTCTTAAACCGCACTTATGAAACTTCATTGGTACCTTGTACCTAAATTCTAGGAGAAGATTGTGAACTTTGTTGATGACCATGTTATATAACGAGAAAATCATATCTAGATTTTCTCTTTTATATTACTTCCTAAAACTTTGAGTTTTGTTGTTCTTTTCTCAACAAAAATTAAAGGGGGGGGGGGGGGGGGGGGGTAGTTTTTACTCTTATGTATCTCAATGAGAAAAGAAACAGGGAGTCAAGTATTTGATTTTCTTTTTTTTGTTTCTTCCATTATTTTATATTAATACAATTCAGGGGCGGCCCTTCCATAAAACAAGTAAAGCAATCGCTTTAGGCAAGGTGAAATTTAAAAATAGCCAAATTTATGACTGGTCGTTTAAAAATAGCCCAGTTTCAAAAGTAATCGAAATTTAGCCACTTTTCATGTAAAGATAAATCTGAGCGAAAATACTGTTCAAAACCCGGAAAAATACGCCAGTATATTATGCTGGAGTTCCAGCATAAGTATACTTGAACTCCAGCATATTATACTGGAGTTCCAAGATAAGTATGCTGGAACTCCAGCATAATATGATGGAGTTCTAGCATAAGTACACTAGAACTCCAGCATAATATACTGGAGTTCCAGCAAGTATATCGGTCCAGCATAATATACTGGAGTTTGGAGCACCGGTGATCCAGTCTCCAGTATATTATACTGGAACCAGCAAAGTATACCGGTGCAGCATAATATGCTGGAGTTCATACATAGGTGCACAAGAAAGGTTAAGTGTATTAGCTATAATGTCAATTGAGAAAAACTTATTAGGAGTTATTGATTATAAGAAAATTAAATAACTTTGTATCTAAGAAAATCTATAAAAAAAAAAGTTAAGGCCCCTCATAAAATTTGGCTTTAGGCCACAAAATTCGTCGGGCCGCCCTTGTAATACATTATCTATAACGATTTACGTAATATACTTTGTTCTTGCTTGAAATATGTATATGAATTGATTATTCAATTATTCAATCGAACCGATAAGATATCGGTTATCGGGTATCGGTTAATCAATTATCGATCATTATCGGTTCGGTTATCGGTTTACCCGATAAGATAACTCAATCTAGAGTTAAGCAAAAAAGAAAAGACAATTCACTGGAGTTAAGCAAAAAAGAGATGAATTCACATATAGTATACCAAAGACTTACGCTAGGAGTAACTAGTAAGATCTATGAAGAATGAAGATGAAGCAACTGAAGAGTGGGGTTGAGAAAGAATAGGAGAGAATGAACTGAAGCCCTAACATTTGTATATACTTAAGGGTAAAGTCATAATTTTATTAATTCTTATTGGGTTATCAGAAAGAGAGTTTTATTACACAAAATAATAGAGAATTTTCTATAAAATTATATTTGGTTAATTTTGGTTCAACCATTTAAGTGGATGTATATAATATTTAGTACCTAACTACACTACAAACATGGAATATATAGAATTATTATTATCAATGAAACTTCAGATCTCAAAGCTCAAAATTCACATGGCAGCATATTATATAGTAATACTCATGTTACAGATTGGAAACATGGAAGTGGTTTAAATTGACTTTTTCTTTTTACAACGAGTTATCTGTTTTTTCCCTTTTCACAAAGAATAGTCAAAACAACAACAACAAACCCAACGAAATTTTACTAGTGAAGTCTAGAGAGGGTAGAGTGTACACAAACCTTACCCCTATCATATGACGATAGAGAGTGAAAATAGCACGGGCTAGCCAGTTTTCGGACTGGTAATCGTAAAATAGCCACCGTTTTGCTGAAATACGGAAGTTTCAGCATAATATGCCGGATTATGAAGCTCTTATCTATAAATTTCCAGGATAGTATATTGGAACTCCGGCACACGAAAAGTTCCATCATAATATGCGGGATTATGGAGCTCCTACATAAAAACTTCATGCATATTATGTTGGAACTCCAGCACATTATGCTGGAAGCTCATATGTAAAAAGTTCGAACTCCAACATATTATGCTGAATATTTTCGGATTTTCTAAGTATTTTGTCCAGATTTTATCTTTACATGAAAAATGGCTAAATTTCGATTACTTTTGAAATTGTGACTATTTTTAATTTACCAATTATAAATCTGGTTATTTTTTATTTTTCCCCTATGGAGAGGATGTTTCCGAATATTCAAAATACCATAAGGAATATTTCTATTGTCTACATGGGAAATGTCATAATTAATTGGAAATCAATTTACTGGCTGAATAAAAAAAAAACGAAACAATTACGTACTAATTAGTCAAACTAATCCTTGCATTCACTTTGCTTTATGGCATCTATATTAAGTTTGAAGGATTTAGTATTTAACTAACTAAATTTAGTTGTTGCTTCCTTTTTAAGTTTGAACTTGCTGAGACGCAAAGTTTCTATTTAATTAATGGCCATAGATTCCATATGATTTGGTTTCTCATTATTAGTACATTTTCCTCCTTATGAGTTATGGGATAGGAAAAAACTTAGGACACCAAATATGTAAATGATAAAAAATGTATAAAGAAATTTATATTTTTAGCATCTTCTAAAAATAATAGCTGATAAATGTGTGTATTGTTATGAAACAATAAAAGAAGAAGAAGAGTAGTGCAGAGAAAAGTAGAGGGAGAGAATTCTTATTGATTTGGGATAAATTACAATAGAATAGAACCCTCTATTTATAGGGATAGGTTGACTTAGCCACCAAGCAATGAACCCTAGAATCTCTCTAAATATAGACATTCACTATAAATACAATTCTATTTATAACACTCCCTCTTGAATGTCTATTCAACAGATAATGTGCCTCGTTAAAACCTTAACTAAAATAAAACCCATTGGGAAAAAAATTCTAGAGAAGGAAAAAGAGTACACATATCTACAATACGCCTTTTGGTTGCCTCGTTAAAAACCTTGCAAGGAAAACCCAGTGGGACAAAACCTTGTAAGGGAAAAAGAGTACAACGCGTATTAACTCCCCCTGATGAGAGCATCAATTCACATCCTTAAGCATTTGCATTCCAATCTTGTGCACCATCTTCAAAAGATCTTTGGTAGAGATTTGATGAACAAATCAGGCATATTAACTTGAATGAATATATTGCACCTTGAAATCATCATTCTCGATAGAGATGAATTGTCTTCATATGATCTTGCTGGAATCGTCAGTTCAATATCTTCACATAGAGGTGAAAACTCTTGCTATCATATTATCATGCATATAGTTATAGCAAGATACATTTGTACACAAATTGCATTGAGGATGTAGTACTTCATGACCATGAATTCTATATGCTTTAAGCAATTTAAATCCTTCATGGATTGTTATATAAGTTAAGTCATATAAGCCATATAGTAGACTTTAGATGCATATCAAGTTTTCAT
Source organism: Nicotiana attenuata (assembly GCF_001879085.1). NCBI lineage: Eukaryota > Viridiplantae > Streptophyta > Magnoliopsida > Solanales > Solanaceae > Nicotiana > Nicotiana attenuata. The sequence goes on from NW_017671740.1 coordinate 89,064, forward strand.
GTCATGCTAGACATATAAGATATCGAAAACTGATTGCACATACCATTGACTTTATACTTTCAAGTATTTGAACTACATGTTCAAAACTACATGTCTTTCGTATGAGACCAATTCTACTTGAATTGTTTCTCTAGACTTAAGATCCTCATATATATCTAGCGTTATCATAGATGTCGTCAACGAACATTTTATATCAGTTCCAACCTTCTTTTTTTTCTTCATAAAGACGTAACACAGAGATCTCTTCATTCATATTTTCAAGTACTTGAATCTCTCATGAGATTTATTGAAGTGTTATGTCATGTGATCTTCTAGATCACTTGCCTCCTTTATTATGATCATTTTGATCATTTGCTCATCTTCTTTATCAAGAAGTGTTATTTGAAACCGATTTGTCTATATGCTTTAAGCCTACTATAGACTTTGTCCTTTTAGGACTTAATATGAGCATTTGCAATGAGAATATAGTTACTTTCTTTGGGTCAGCAAGTGCGTCTGGCATGCTTTGCAATATATCGCAAATGAATTATCTTTTTATGAACTTCAAGTTCATATTATTTTATTGGGGGATCTAGATGTACAAATAATAATTCATTACACGTAACTTTTTCTCAACTGTTTATCATGTCTCCCCTCATGTTAGAAAAACTAACTTGTTACCTCAACTTTGAGAATCCACATTTGTGCATTATGGTGTTAAATCT
>NW_017671740.1:90739-103571 GCF_001879085.1 Nicotiana attenuata
ATTTATGGTTAATGGTCAAAAATTATATGCAAGATATGTTTCTTGCATTAATGTTATTCTTTAATAATCATATTGCCAAAATATTTTGGCGTGCAATAGGTACGCGACCAATGACCATTCATGCCATAATAATGACATTATTTTCGTATATCATCTCAAACCTCCTTCTAGAGGTGAGTGTGGTATATTCACTACCACTAGCACATTCATATTCTTACAAGAATGAATATGTATTCATAAATCAGATGTTGTCACATTCACATCATGAATGGACCATAATCATCTATATGTGCTTTATAAAATCTCATGTCAAATCGTTGACAAATATTAATTTCACAGAGTGAAGGATTATTTTGAGAATCCTTATTGTTCTCATTATCACAATGATGACGATTATAATTTCTTACGATGGCAAGACGTAGAAATTTTACCACTTCAGGTGATTATAATTTCTTACGAACTCCATTAGAGTTATAATCAAACTTTGTTGTCTTTGCTTGTATATAAAATCAAATTATACAATTTCAAGAATTTAAAAGAGAAAAATAAAGTAAAATACTTATCTTAAATCCATAATTTAATCATGAAGGAAGTTCATGAAATAATTGACAATCATTATGCTCAATCCCAAAGCTTCTACTCAATTGGTTAGAGTCTCGTGCTGATAACATGTTATGAAACAATAAAAGAAGAAGAAGAGTAGTGCAGAGAAAAGTAGAGGGAGAGCATTCTTATTGATTTGTGATCAATTACAATAGAATATAACCCTCTATTTATATGGATAGATTGACTTAGCCACCAAGCAATGAACCCTAGAATCTCTCTAAATATAGACATTCACCATAAATAAAATTCTATTTATAACATATATATAATTTTTCGTGAAAAATTTAGAGTTCTCTTCCGGGGTTCTCTTTCCTGCACTTTTCGTAAAGGTAAAACACAAAATTTAGAGTATATTAAAAGAGATGGAGGAATTACTATAATTTGAGCGGTAGGACAATATTAAAGGAAGATATCCATTGCACAATAAAATGGTAAGGAATCAATTAGTCAAATTAAAATTACAACTTGTTACCATTTTTGCATGAGAAATTCCACATGACACCAAAGCCAAACTTTGCCTTTTTTCCCTTCATTCATTCATTCATTAATCTCTTTCACAGAAACTCTAACAAAATCATCAAACGAAGAAGAAAAGTAAAAGAGAAAAAGTAAGAACAGAAAGGCAAAGAAGAAGAAGAAAAAGAAGAATAATGGCATGGTCGTCAACTTCTTTAAAGCTTTTATGGTTTATTTTGCCATTGCTTTTGGTCGCTGGTTTTGTTGTTGTCACTGGTCCACAAGCTTCCATTTATAATTGGCTACCCTTTTCTCACTATTTACGGACTCTCAACNTGAACGAAAACGTTATTCAAAATCCGGAAAATACTTCAGTATAATATACTGGAACTCCAGTATAATATATCGGTCCAGCATAATATGCTGGAAGTTCATACACAGGTGCTCTAATATCCAGTATATTATACTGGACCTTTCCGCGTGTTGGAGTTTCAGCATAATATGCTGAAAGTTCATACACAGGTGCACCGATCTCCAGTATATTATGATGGAACTTTCCGTGTTGCAGCAAAATAGTGGCTGTTTTTCAATTTTGCAAACGCTAGCTATTTTTGAATGACCAGTCCAAAAACTGGCTAGCCCGTGCTATTGTTACCATGTTTTGGACAAACCCAAGCCTATCTGTAATGGGCTGAACACCACTAACCTAACTATAAGAGCCCAGCCCAGAATTGTCCTCTCTATAAAACAAGGGAATTTGACACCCCTTGGCCATTTGGATAAAGAATTAGACAAAAAAAAAAAAAAAAAACTCATTTTATAGTTAATTTCGATACAAAATCCAACATAGCTTATAAATTAGAGGCCTCGTGTGGTTGGTAATATTAGAATTAGAGTATTAATCTCCGCATAAAAATTTCCAAAAACAAAAAAATCTCAACATAAAATTCTATTTGATATGTTGAGTTGTTTGTTTTTTCCCTTTTCACAAAGAATATTCAAAATACAACAGGGAACATCTCTAGTCTCTAGATGAGAAATATCAGATTTATTTAGAAATTAATTTATTGGATGAGTTTAATTTTCTTGAAGCAATTAGTCAACTAATCAATTTGTTCACTTTGCTTATGGTCTCTAGATTAGATCTGAAGGTTTTAGCATTTGAAAAATATTTAAGCAATTAATACTCAAGCTAATTAATGCTTTGGTTTCTATAGTCTGAGCTTGTTGAGATGCTAAGTTCCTATTTATTATGTACCCATAGATTCCATATGCTTTTTTTTTTTTTTTTTTTTTTGAATTCTTCTTTCATATCAAAGTTACATTTTCCAACTAACCACTTTCAATATCTGCAAATGGTATGTCTAAAGAACATAAAGTAATACTCCAAAATGAAGCTATCACTTTACTCCATCAACAATTTTACTAGAAGGAATTAAAGACATTCTTTTTGAAATATTAGAAACGCTTTCTCCTTTAATCGATCTTGCACGGTGCGAATATGAATTTGCCAAGCCCTAATACAATTATCGAATACTGAATAAGAAATCCCAAAAACATGTCAAGCAGACTACTACTACTAATATCATAATTTGTTGTCGTTTTTTCTATGTGTACCTCAAACGTATTATGTAGCACTTAGCTACTATGAAGCAAGAAAATAATAAAGACAAGAATAAATTCAGAAAAAGGTAAAAGATTTTATTTCATCAGATACTCTGTATACAATGGCTGGGGCTCTAAATAACAAAGAAAAGGACAACTAAGAATGTAACAACGAAGCTAACAAAATGATAACTGTTCGGTCTTCTAGAACCTACAAGACAAAAAGACTAAATTGAAAAGTAAAAGACTATGAGACTAAAGTGGTAGTAACCAGACTTAAGGGTGTTCACAGCTGATAATAACATAACATAGTCAGATGCTACACTCCATCGAAATTGACTCTTCAAAAATGAATACTCCTCCCAAGTAGCTTCTTTAGGTGCAAGATTTGCCCACTGAACTAGAACTTCAACCACATCTTTGTTTTTCTTCTACACCATCCTGCGATCCAAAATCTGGATTGGTTCCGTCAAAATATGTCCATCATTGGTGCAGTATGGAGGATCTTGAGTAGGAAGTACCTTTTCCCCAACTTTCTTTTCCAGTTGCGACACATGGAAGACCGGATGGATTTTTGATCATTCAGGTAGCTTAAGCTCGTAAGCTATTGATCCAATTTTTTGAGTCACTTCATAAGGTCCAAAATATCAAGTAGAGAGTTTTAGATTCTTACGAACGGACACTGATGATTGACAATAAGGTTGTAACTTTAAGAATACCCAATCACCAATTTCAAAGTTGCGATCTTTTCTTTTTCCATCTGCATAGACATTCATTTTTGCTTGTACTTTTGACAAATTGTCCTGTAACACTCTGGTCATTAGTTGCCTTTCACGCAGCACTACATCAACTGCTTCTAGCTTGGATTGAGCAATCAAATCGAAGGTGGGATGGGTTGGATCATAGCCGTACTAGGCCCTAAAAGGAGTTATGCCGATTGCTGATTGAAAATTGAAGTTATACCAGCACTCTGCAAGTGATAACCACTGTCTCCACTCAGACTGTTTTTGCCCTGTCATACACCGGAGGTAGGTCTTTAGGCAACGATTTAATCTTTCTGATTGGCCGTCAGTTTGAGGGTGATAAGTTGTGCTTGGCTTGAGATGAACCTTCCAACATTTAAACAATTCTTTCCGAAAATTGCTCAGAAAAATGGGGTCTCTACCAGAGACAATTAAGCTAGGTTGTCCATGTAATTTGCATACATTATCCAAGAATATTTGTGCAATTTGAGTAGCAGTATAAGGATGTGTTAATGCAAAGAAATGGTCAAACTTTGTATACCTGTCGATTACCAGTACTAAATTTTTTCCATGTGATTTAGGCAATCCATTAATAAAATTCATTGCTATGTGTTATCATGCCCTCGATGGAATTGGCAAAGGCTGTAAGAGTCCCGGATAGGCTACACTTTTTCCTTTATTTCTTTGACAGGTTTCACATTTAACCACCTGCTTCTTCACATCTTGTAAGAGTGTAGGTCAGTAGAATAATGCTCTTAGTCTTTGTTGTGTTCCATGTACTCCCGAATGACCACCCTAGGGAGTTGAGTACTACTACAACAACAACATACCAGTATCATCCTACAAGTGGGGTATAGGATGGGTAATGTGTACGCAGACCTTACCACTACCTGGGAGGTAGAGAGGCTATTTTCGATAGACCCTCGGCTCGAGAGAAGGTGAAGAAGAAGAAGAAGAAGAAGAAGAAGAAGAAGAAGAAGGGGGGGGGGGGGGNGATAGACCATCGGCTCAAGAGAAGGTGGAAAGGAAGAAGAAGAAGAAGAAAGAAAGAAAGAAAGAAGGGGGGGGGGGGGGGGGAGAAAGACAGATGAGGGAGACAAAAGACGATAAGGAAAAAGAGGAGAAAAAGTAGCATCAGATAGTAACAATCAGGGAGCAAAAATTTCCAGTAAAAAGGAGAAACAGTAGCATCAAATAATAATAATAATCAGGGAGCAATAATTTTCAATAACAATTTACAAAAACACTGGACTTGTTTGCTAAGTGCTAGATATAATAACAAACTAAAAGGAAGTAACATTCAACCAACAACAAGAATAATATTAGTACTATTGGTGACCTAGGAGAAACTCAAAACTACCTGTCAACCCACCACCTTAATCCCCGACCTCCATACCTTCCTATCGCTAGTCATGTCCTCAGTTAGGTGAAGCGCCGACATGTCATGTCTAATCACCTCTCCCCAATACTTCTTTGGCCTACCCCTGCCCTTCCTCAAGCCCGCCATGGTCAACCTCTCACACATCCTAACCGGGGCATCTATGTCTCTCCTTCTCACATGCCCAAACCATCACAGCCTCCATTCCCGCAACTTGGCTTCCACCGATGCCACTCCCACCTTGTCCCTAATAACTTCATTCCTGATCTTGTCTTTTCTGGTATGTCCACACATCCATCTCAACATCCTCATTTCAGCCACGCTCATCTTCTAGATATGGAACTTCTTGACAAGCCAACACTCAGCTCCATACAACATAGCCGGTCTAACCACCACCTTGTAAAATTTACCCTTAAATCTAGGCGGCACATTCTTATCGCATAAAACCCCCGAAGCTAGCCTCTATCTCATCCAACCTGCTCCACCCAGGGAGTTGAGTGCATCTAATTAATAAGTTTTTGGCGGATGAAACCATAGCTCCCAACCCACACCTTATCATTCTGCTTGAGGATACCGCACTTCAATTGCATACCTTGAATTGCATCAGCATCAACACTCAGTTGAGTGATGAATTCTTGGGCCACTGGGTCATCTTGGTAACTGTTGATTACATCCTCAGCCCATTTTGGCTGAACTACTATGAGCCCAGCATGTTCTCCTTCATCAAACTTTCTGGAAAGAGCATCCGTAACTACATTTTCAGCCCTCTTGCGGTACTGTATTTTATAATTGAGACCTAGCAGCTTGGTAATTCCCTTGTGCTGTAGCGATGTAGTGATCCTTTGATCTTTCAAAATTTGAGCTAAAATGAACGGTCTTGATGATAAAATGATTAGACTGTAAGTAATGACGCCATTTTTCCACTGCATGTAATAATGCAATTAGCTCCTTTTCGTACATGGAAAGTACCAAGTGCCTAGAACTCAATACCTGACTGATAAATGCAATAGGCCTACCATTTTGCATAATGACTGCCCCAATTCGTTTCTCGCTAGCATCAACCTCTACCACAAATAGTATTGAAAAATTAGTTAATGCCAATACTGGTGCCTGACGCATAGCTTATTTCTATTCTTCAAAGGCTTGGGTTGCTTCAGTCTCCCAGTGAAAGTTTTCTTTCTTTAATAGGTTAGTCAGAGGTTTGCTAATGATGGCAAATTTTTTGACAAACCTATGATAATATCCATTAAGGCCTAAAAATCCCCTTAACTCCTTTATAAATTTGGGCATGGCCCAATTTAGCATGGCCTCAACTTTAGCATAATCGGTATCAACCCCTTTACTAGAGCTAACATGTCCCAAGTACTCGACTTGATTTTGGCCAAAATTGCACTTTGATTTCTTAATGAACAACTGGCTGGCCTTTAATAAATCGTACGCCATATGTAAATGTTTGACATGTTCTTGTAATGATCTGCTATATACCAGTATATCGTCAAAGAACACTAACACGAATTGCCTAAGAAATGACCCAAAAATCTTGTGCATTAAGGCTTGAAAAGTGGCTAAAGCGTTAGTTAGCCCAAAGGACATGACTCTAAATTCCCACAATCCATGATGAGTGTGAAAAGCTATTTTTTCCTTCTTCGTGAATCTGGTGATAGCCCGACCTTAGGTCCAATTTGGAAAAAATTTGAGCTCCATATTGCTCGTGTAATAGATCCTCTACCACTGGTATGAGGTACTTGTTTTAATAGTGATGTCATTCAATTTTTTGTAATCCACACACATTCTCAAACTCGAATCTTTCTTTTTCACTAAAAGAACTGGGGAAGCAAAATGAGAAACACTATTGGTCACTGTTTGGGCTTTCAATATTTCAACAATAATCTTTTCAATTGCATTTTTTTCCAGCAACAATCTCCTCAATTGCATTTTTCTGTTGAAAGGAATAACGGTATGACCTTAGATTAATGGGCTTTGAACCAGGAAGTAGTTCAATTGCGTGGTAACACTCACAAGTTTGGGGCAAGCTTTTGGGATCCTGAAATAATTCTTCATACAAGCCCATTAATTTCTTCACTGTTTGGGGTATCAACTCTTTACTTTTACCCGCACAAACCATTAGGAACATCTGAGTTATAAAGTTATATTGACCATTGCTAATTAACTTCGAAATAGCTCTCGTGTCCACATCAGACATACTTCCCTCCTCCTGATTACTCAGGGAAGTCACCCATTCGGAACCATACACGAAAGATATATTGTGAGGACGAGTGTGTAACACTACTGGGGACACTATATCCACCCAATCCACCCCTAGCACAATGTCGCATCCACCAACTTTGAGGACTCCAAAATTAAAGTTGAAACTTAAGTCCTGCATTTTCCATTCTAAATTACGACATTTTTGCTTGCAATGTAAGTATTGACCATTAGCAGCTTTGATTTGCATGGGCCGATCTAGATCCTCAATTAATGTTGAGCATGATTTTGTCACTTGTGAGTCGACAAAACTATGAGTTGATCCGCTATCAATTAGTACCACCACCTTTTGGCCTCACATTAAGCCCATACGTTTGATGGTTGATGGAGCTTTACTTCGACCCAATATCACATTCAAAGTGGCTTTCTTCTTGTACTTGGTCCTCAACCTCTCTCAACTCAGGCTCTACTACCTCTTCATTGGCATCTACGAATTCCCTATTTTCCATTGCATTGACAGCCCTATTTTTACATTGGTAACCTGGCTCTGATATCAAATTGTAGTACTCTATGAAGCAAAAAAATAAAATAATAAAGACAAGAATAAATTCAGAAAAAAGGTAAAAGGTTTCATTTCATCAGATACTCTGAATACAGTGATTGAGGCTCTAAATAACACAGAAAAGGACAACTACGAATGTAACAACCAAGCTAACAAAATGATAATTGTCCAGTCTTCTAGAACGTACAATTCAAAAGGACTTAATTGAAAAGTAAAGACTATGGGACTAAAGTGTCAATAACCAAACTTAAGGGTGTTTACAACTGATAATAACATAGCATATTCGGATGCTACATATTAGATGTAGACAAATTAGGAACTATTTTTGTTTAAATATGTGATAAATATGTGCAAGGAGACGCTACTTGTAATAGTATAGTTTGATATATAAAATTTTATTCTTTCCAACCAAATAATAAAAATAAAATGAATACGATATATAATTAATCACAATGATGATATGGTAGGATAGATGGAATACCTTCACCTTTAATTAAGAGTTTAGATTCGAGTTCTAGAAAAGGAAAAGCTCCTCATATGGAAATTTAGTGGGCGTTTGGACATAAGAACTGTAAAATTCCGGAAAAAAGTAAAATTTTTTAAAGCAAAAATAGTATTTGAAAATTAAAATTTTGTTTGGATATGAATACAATTTGGAGTAGTTTTTGAATTTTTGTGAGTGGTTTGAAGTGAAAATTTTGAAAATAGCTTTTGAAATTTTTTTAATTTTCGAAAATTCTAAAATTCAACTTCAAGTGAAATTTGAAAATTTCATGGACAAATCTGAAAAAAGTAAAAATTTCTTATGGCCAAATGTGTTAAGCTATACATGATGTAAATTTGAATTAGTCGGACCATTAAAATCTGGTTGGTTATAAAAATAAATGCTAAAGTAAACTAACTTCCAAATAAAAAAATGTGCAATTCACTAAACATGCAATTTTTTTAATTTTAATTTTAATTACTCCTCAAGCGTGCCAAATAAATTCGGAGTACAATTAATCAACACTTTTCACACGCTTGAAGCTAAATTTTGATTGGATAAGACACGTACATAAGTGATTGCAAACACCATTTCCCTAACGCCGTTAAACCCGTTTTCTTACCGTTACCAATACGAAATCCTATTTTGGCCCGAAACATTTGTGTACAATTTTTTCAAGAAACAAAAAACTGGTGGCACTGTGTGTGTGTGTGTAAATCAACCAAGATCTGTAACCCAAATAAGAATTTTCTGGCAGATCTGTTTCTGGGGTTTGTTCAAAAAGAAAAGCAAATATGAATATATTCAGGCTTGCTGGGGACATGACCCATTTGGCTAGTGTTCTTGTTTTGCTCCTCAAGATCCACACTATTAAATCTTGTGCTGGTATTTTCCATTATTTTAGCAAAAAACTTAAATTTATGTGTTGTATATAGTTACGTTTTAATTTTTTGGTTTTCATGTCATTTCTTCATTTTTTAGTGATTGGTATATATATATTGATGTGAACAGTCATAGGTATTTGTTGACATTGGAAAATTGCTTGTGTTGGGTTTTTTCGTTTTTATGTTAGGATTTATAGATGCATTATCTTGTTTGTAATATTGACCATTTTATTCAAATGGATTTTTTTTTGAGCTGATGAGGTGAATGGATTGCATTTCCTGTTGTTGAAGCTCCTGTACATTGCATTATTGCAGAAAGCAGAATCTAATGCTTAATTGGATAATGACATGTTATTTGTTAGAAATAAACGAGAAGTGTGTAAATTGAAACAAAACTATAATGCCTGAGAGCTCCTTTTCTCAGAATTTTTCGAGAGGAAATAATTAGAGAATAGTGTAGTAAGTTAAAATTACTAGTATGCTTTTCGGAACAAAAAATGTGGATATATTTGATGAATAGACTTCACCACAAATAGGGGAGAAAATTCTTTTAGTGAAATGTAATCCTTTTTCATGGAGCGATATTATCCTCAAACTTAAAGGCTAAAGTAAGTTTGGGTATGAAGGTTCTTTTGCAAGGTGTACATAAACATGGATATGTGATACTTAAGAACAAGGTGGTGGGCTGGAAGCCGTCATTTTAAGGGATTGTACTCCTTTTACTTTTTGGTTTTCTTGTACGTAAGGGAAAAAGATGTCCGCTCATGGAACACCCGATAATATTGGAATAATGCAGAAGAGAAAAGTTTGTTGTGGTGTATACCTGTATGCCTGTTGTTTGAGTTATACTTCATGTCATTTGTTTTTAATTTTGATAATCTAGATACTTTTTAGGGACTATTACCAGAGAGCAATCAGTCCTAGAATTGCTTATTACAAGGAGATGGAACACCGTTTGCCTTTTTGCATAGGGGACTGTAAATTTCAGTCACCATCTTGGTGTCTGGTTCCTGTTTCTGTAATCTTTACACATAAAAAAGAGATGGAACTTCAATACGAAGCCTTTACTGTAGTTCAGATGCTACGAGGGAGTAAGGATGTTGAGAAGATATCTCAGTAAGGATTTAGTTGCTTTGTCTGTACTAGTATTGTGGAAATATTAGGCTGAAGTAGCAGGATGATGTAGAGGTTATAATGGATATGCCATATGTGTATCATGCCTATGTTTAATTGCCCACTAGCACATGTAAATGGATGCTTGTTCTATCAGTAGTTTGATGTGACATTATTCACTCGAATAAGGAAAAGCAGGGTAGGTTTGTCAATGTTTGAGTGGAAGTTAAGCGAAATAGCTTGAATGAACGATTTAAAGTACCTAAGTCATACGAATAACTTTATTTTCATTATAGCCACCAAGACTTAAGCAGCGTACCGAGGCATGTTAAACGAAATTTGGCCCTTTTGATTGCCTGTAAGCATGATACAGTATGAATCTGGCGTAGAGTGGTTTTACCTGGACTGTTGGAACTGTTGATGCACTCTGCATACTGCTGGTCGAGATTTATCCCTTAAAGGAGCCGCCGAGCTACAGAAACGTTCTTTTTATCTATACCAAGCAGATTGTTTGCAATTGTCCTTTCGTAGTTTTTACAGTTGGTCAAATGTCTGTGTACAGATAATCGTCTAATGCTTGATGAAGTTGCTAATTTGGCCTATGACTGTATAAAGCTATATCTAGTGACTAGACTGCGTTCATTAATGGTTTAGTTACTTTTCACAGGTATTTCTCTGAAGACTCAAGAGCTATATGCTCTCGTCTTTGTTACTCGCTACTTGGACATATTTACAGACTTTATTTCACTATACAATACTACAATGAAGTTGGTTTTCTTGGGAAGCTCTTTATCAATTGTGTGGTACATGAGGCATCACAAAATTGTTCGCAGATCTTATGACAAAGACCAGGATACTTTTCGTCACATTTTCCTTGTGCTTCCTTGCCTGGTATTGGCTCTTGTTATACACGAGAAGTTTACCTTCAAGGAGGTACGGATGCATCTCTATTGCTCATTGGCATTTCAATTTTTGTTGTAGCATTTCAGACGTGGATATTATTATGTCACTTGGATGTGCTTCCACTTTCTCGTTAATGTGGTTGCACTTTTGACCAGGTAATGTGGACCTTCTCCATATTCTTGGAAGCTGTTGCCATCCTTCCTCAGCTGGTCTTGTTGCAGAGAACGAGAAATATAGACAACTTGACTGGACAATACATTTTACTCTTGGGGTGATGTATCCTTCCTTTCTTACCTTTTGCAAGAGTTGATTACGCTTACATCTCAACCTCTTTCCTTTTTTTTCCCTTATATTGTTTGCTAAGGGCTTTTATCTCGGTCTCATTTTTTTTTTTTTGAAATGAAAATCTCAGTCTCTATTTATCACGCTGATTCTTTTTGAGGGGTGAGTATCCACTTGTAGCTACTAGTTCTCATTAAGACGATGGGATATTAATGTGAACAAGCGCGATAAGCAATTGTTGGATCCATAATTGTAGTCTTCTTTTCTTTGAAATCCTTTTGAATAGCTGTCTTTTTGCATGGGGAGATCTCTCTCTCTCTCTCTCTCTCTCTCTCTCTCTCTCTCTGTTGATTGGTTGGAAATTAAATGAACTTCAAATAACAGGCTCTCGGTGTTTGTTTTTATAGAAGAAATTTTGATAAGTGGGCAAAAGGTTTAGAGTAGGTCTTAGTATAGGAATGACGTAATGAGGAGATCATATAACCGATGGGGCATTGACGAATGGTCATTAGAGAAGTGAACAGGTAACCTACTGATATAATAGGCTAGGCTAAAGTCATTTCCCTGGGTAATCTTTTGTCAGCGAATGGATACCAAGGATTCATATAGCCAATCCCAACAAATTTAGGAATGAGGAGTAGTGATTAATTGATTGATTTTTGGAATTCTCGATTCTTAGACCTCCGCTCAAAAAAATCTTCTGGGCCCAAAAACAGCAACACGTTGACTGAAGGAACTGATTTCATTTGCTGGGCAGTTGGTGTCATTTTGCTTGTTGGATTTCACTATAAGCCTGCTGGAGTGTGTCATCAAGTTTATACCTTATAGTGACATAGACTCTCTAGAGGTTGAGAAGTCTGAACTAGTTTCAATTGGCTGACAAGGTCATAATTTATTGATTTATTATTAATTCTGCATAATCTGAGTTTATTGGGAGAGTAGAGATTCAGAGTTTACGTTACCCCAGCTAACTTGAGCTTGTTAAAAATGTCATTTATCCTGATACATGACTGGATAGCTAACGCTGCTTATGCCGAAAAAACTGCTTTCGCACAACCAGGAAATTAGCAATGTTGAATCATTGGCTTTCATATTGATATCACGTTCAAAAATGAATGTCAATGTTTCCAAAAAAGTCATACACTAAATGCAGTATCAAGGTTTACGAATTAAGAAGTTGTCCAACTATTATCCATTTAACATGTTATCTGAAGCGAGCTTGTTTTAGTCTCTGAAGTTTCTGCTAGTTTGATTTCTTGAAGGTGTGTACATAGTTTTGCTTGTTTGTATATACGTCTATTTCTACACTTCATCTGTCTTTGGCAGGGTACAAGGGGGTCGTACAGTCTCCTTAACACCCTAAAGTGTAGGGGTCTTTTATTTCTTCTTTAGTATTTGAGAATTTCTAATGCATGTCCTGTTGGTAAGACAACATGGGCTTAAAAGTTGTGTCTGAAAGGCTGACATGTTTTTTCTGGTTGGGGGTTTGGGGGGGGGGGTGGGGGGGGGAGTGAGGTGAGGGAGGCTGTCGGATTAGACTAAGAAAAGTCAAAGGAGGTTGCCGGGTTTACGTCCCTTTTAAAAACTACTAACTATGTTCAGAATGATGAG
>NW_017671740.1:103591-111418 GCF_001879085.1 Nicotiana attenuata
GGGGGGATGGAGTGAGGGAGCTGCGATTGCTAAGAAATCAAAGAGTGCGGGTTCGCCCTTTTAAAATCTTAAACATGTTCAGAATGATGAAGCCTGATAAAGTCCTTGTACATCCTCCGGTTGTGTATATTTTCTTTGAAGTGGATTGTGAATTACTTTGTTTTCATTTGCTTATAAGGTCATCTTTAGTGCGTATGTTGGATTTTTGGCACCCAAGAACTTATTCCAGGAGAATGATTTAGGCACATATAGTTGGATCCATCCCATTCCAGATCATTGTCTTCATTCAGACCCTGAAGCAATTCTTCTTGTTCTAGCACATGACCTGTTACCGGTTAAATACATAATTAAGATAGTAGATAAGATGGTCACTTGATACATCAAGGTATTTTTTTTGGTAAGTCATAATTCATCATGGTATATTAGAATGACAGATTTCCTTCATTCGAGTCTCTGTCTAACTGCCTCACATAAAAGGAAGCCACGTGCTTGGACTTGGTCCATGTAACAAATATTTTGCTATATGTGATGGTTAAAGACACAAGTAAATAAACAAAGTGATCCCATTTTTACCGGTTAAGGAGATGACATGGTTCATGCAATTCAACAAAAACCACCTTTGGCCAATGAACATATTGCTTGTCAGCCAACGGGATGTGTTATATTATCACCATCCACAAACCGCGAGAGGCTCTTGGATTAAGAGGAGCCTAGAAAATTTTGTAGGCGTGGGATTAGCAACCTTCCTTTTATCTCGCTCGTCATATAGTTTTTAATGGTATTTTGGACTATGTTGCTGGGGTCCTAAAAAATGCTACCGAACACGTTGCATTTTTTGAGGAACCGAGCAATATAGATTATGGAAGTCATGTCAATTTAGATATCCATTACCTGACCTGTTTTATTGGTTCTTGGTTGCAGTGCATATCGGTCACTCTACATTTTGAACTGGGTATATCGCTACTTCACAGAACCACATTTTGTACATTGGATAAGTATGAACTAACCTTTTATTTTTAGTCCCTTTTTTTCTTCCTTTATTGCTTGCATAGATACAAGAATGCGAGTATATAGATCAAACCTTTCATGCGCTTTGTTATGAAAATGACAACTTTCCATGCTTCATTGGTCTTTGTTATTGCAGCGTGGATTGCTGGCCTCGTGCAGACAGCGCTTTATGCTGATTTCTTCTATTACTACTTCCAAAGGTAAAATAATTAGCATTTTCATGTAAAACTACATACAGGCTACATTCTTGTAACGTTATAACCTCATTGGTCATAATCGGTTGCAGCTGGAAGAATAACACCAAACTCGAACTTCCTGCTTGAGCTCACCTCATATCGAAGAAAACAGGAGCAGGTCGGAAACAATGAACGTCTGCTGGGTGTTTAATGAGCTAAAAACATCCTTATTTTGTTGGCTAATTAGGTCAGAGTAAGATACCAGATACATATATCATAATTTTTAGAATCTGCTTTCATCAAGAAACATGTTTTTGCTAGTAAGTTGTTGAAGTATATTCTTTATGTAACAGGAAAACTTTGTGACTTCATTTTTGTTGTACTAGAAATTGTTTCTTGGACTTTATTTATGGGGAAGCATTCTTATCAGTTCAAGAAAAAGAGAAAATTATCACAACTTCTATCCCTCGCCAGTTTATAAAATAGTTTTTTTTTCATTGGCAAACAACTTTGAGTCCAATTGAGAACCACCTACACATAATTAGAGGTGGATTCAAAATTTAAATCTAATAATTTTAACTTTTAATATTTGTTAAAATAATGCGTTAAGATTTAATTTTGATTGAGTTTTTAATACGTCTTTATATATATATATATATATAGGCTCTGGATGAAAAGTTATGAATTTAAATGAATCATCTGTCCTTCCCACAGTAGAGTAGTCTTATAGCCTCTTTGGCCAAGATTCTTTTAAAGCCAAAAGTGTTTTTCTCTAAAAATAAAAGTGCTTTTTTCTTAACTTGAGGTGTTTGACCAAGCTTTTTTGGGGAAAAAAGTATTTTTGAGAAGCAAAAATAGTTTTTGAGAAGCAGAAAAAAGTAGTTTCTTCCCAGAAACAAAAATAATTTTGGATTTTCTTCCTACCAAAAATACCCTTAGTAAAATATTGTATATACCAAATTAATTTTACTTAGTTTAAATTATTAAGTAATATATAATGAATTTTGGGATAAATTTTCATATTTGTTGGATGATTTTTTGATATATTTAGATCGGAANATAATAAATATTTATAATTATTTATATATTTATATAATATTAATTATTAAGTACATTTCTTTATGTCCTTATTCGTAATTTGATATTTAAAAACAATTTTTGAAAAGCTTTGCCAACCCAAATTGTTGCTCAAAAGGTAAGTTGATCAGTCAAACAAAAATTATTTTTTCTTCAAAATATTTCTCAAAATAAGCTAATTTGGAAAGTACGTTTTGGTATCTGGTTGGAGAAAGAAGTGATGAGACACTCTACATATATTACTATTCCATAGGAGATCCTTTGATTAAATTCCAATCCAATGGCTTCTTCCTACATTTCAAATCCTAACAAATTGATATTTGACTGCTTGTCTTTAATTTTAGTTTTAATAAGAATAATTGTGTTATGCCTTAATCCAATACAATTTGTAATAATGATGCGGAAATGAAAGAACAACGAAATTCTTTATTCAATCGCAAGATTAGTATGCAACTGCCAGAATGAATATTAGCTAAGAAATGGAAGAAGAAGAAATGAAGAAGAAGAAGAAGAATTAGAGAGAAGATAGTGGAATTGTAACTGAAAATTATCAACTGACTACTAACATTCCATCTAACTGTATTTATTCATTTCTCTTGGGCTGTCGTGGACTTTGGGCTTTGTACTACTTGGCCCAATGCTCAATCTACCGCCTGCTAAATGGCCCAGCCTGCTATATGGCCCAACTCCTCATTAGGTTATCACCCACCTTATCCCTTCAGTTTCCCCAATTCATAACATTCCCTACCCCTTCGAGAATGACCCTGTCCTCAAGGTCGATGTTGAGCTTGTTGAGCCACAAACTCCGGAAATTGATGTTTGATATACCCCCAATCTTCCCACGTAGCATCCTCTTCCCTAAGATTTGCCCACTGAATCAACACTTTAACTCCGACCCCATTATCAATCTTGACCATCTTCCGCTGCAAGATGACCACCGGTTGAATCAGCAAGTGACCGTTGTTATCGCACATGGGAGGCTGAAACTGAGGTTCGATCATTGGTCCTATGCGCTTCTTAAGCTGGGATACATGGAATACCGGATGGAGTTGCGATCCTTCAGGAAGTTCCAAGAGGTAAGCTACTGTCCCAATCTTCTTCAAGATTTTGTAAGGACCAAAATACGAGCACACAGCTTGACATTCTTTCGAACCTCTATTGATGATTGTCTGTCGGCTGTAGCTTAAGATAGACTTGATCCCCAACCTCCAAAATTCTCTCTGACCTAGATCTGTCAGCAAAGAACTTCATGCGTGATTGCGCTTGAATTAAATTGTCCTTGAGTGTCTGTATCATATGTTGTCGTGTGTCTAGACTCGTTTGTGCTATAGTCTGCCCATAATTAGGTAATGAACCCAAGGGTAGCTGGGGAGGTGCATACCCATATAATGCTTCAAAAGGTGTGATCTTGAGGGCACTATGATAGTTAGTGTTGTACCACCACTCCGCCATATGTAGCCACTTAACCCATTGTTTAGGATTATCAAAGACCATAGCCCTGAGGTAGGTTTCCATACACCTGTTGAGTCTCTCTGTCTGCCCATCACTCTGAGGGTGATAAGCTGAACTCAAATTGAGTTTGGTGCCCATAGATCTGAATAGATGCTGCCAAAAATGGCTAGTGAAAACTGGATCTCTATCAGACACTATGGATCTAGGGATACCATGCAACCTATAAATTTCCTTGAGAAACAATTCTGCCACATCCTGGGCTGTAAAGGGATGTTTAAGAGGCAGAAAATGGCCATACTTAGTGAACCTATCAACCACCACTAAGACTGCATTCTTCTGGTTTGAAGTAGGAAGGCCTTCTACAAAATCCATAGATATATCTTGCCATGCTTGGTCAGGAATGGGAAGAGGCTGTAGTAACCCAGGGTAGTGCACATTTTCTGATTTCACCCTTTGACAAATGTCACATTCATTGACCCATTTGCAACTGTCTGCCTTCATATTAGGCCAATAAAAATTCATCTGCAACCTCTTGTAAGTGCCTTGTTGCCCAGAGTGTCCCCCAACTTGAGATTGATGTAGTGCTTCCCACACCTTCCTCCTCATTGTATTACCCTGCCCCACATATATCTTCTGTCTGTACCTGATTATCCCTTGTTGTAATGTATAGTGTGAATTTTCTTGAGGAGCTATTACCAATTCAGCCATTATCTGAGTAGCCTAGGATCATCCTCATAAGATTGGTTGATCTCCTCTAACCAAGTAGGCTGTGTAGTGGAGATAGCCAGTAAGGTTGAGCTATCAGAATCTTCATGTCTCCTGGACAAGGCATCAACTGCCCTGTTTTCAGAGCCTTTCTTGTACTGAATTTCATAATCTAATCCCAAGAGTTCAGTGAGACCTTTCTGTTGCATAACTGTGGTGATCTTTTGCTCTAATAAGTATTTAAGACTCTGAAGATCTGTTCTTACAATGAAATGACCACATTGTAAGTAATGCCTCCATTTATCCACTGCTGCTAAGACTGCCATGAACTCCTTCTCATAGGTAGATAATCCCCTATTCTTGATAGCTAAAGCTTTGCTTAAGTAAGCTATAGGTCTGCCTTCTTGCATTAGTACAGCTCCCATCCCTGTGGAACAAGCATCTGTCTCCACAATAAAGGCCTTGGTGAAATCTGGTAAGGCCAATACAGGTGCTGTGGACATGGCTTTTTTCAGATTTTGAAAGGCCTCTTCTGCATCTTCATTCCATTGGAATGAATTCTTCTTAAGTAGTTCAGTCAATGGCACTACTAATAATACCATAGGACTTCACAAATCTTCTGTAATATCCTGTAAGACCCAAGAATCCCCTAAGTGACTTGATTGACTTAGGTGTAGGCCAATTTACCATGGATTCTATCTTGGCAGGATCAGTAGCTACCCCTTGACCAGAGATTATATGACCCAAATACTCCACCCCGTCTTGCCCAAAGGCACATTTAGAAAGTTTAGCATAAAGTTTTTCCTTCTGTAATATTTGCATCACTTGTCTGAGATGGTCTACATGACTGTCCACTGTTGGGCTGTAAACTAAGATGTCATCAAAGAAAACTAGGACAAACTTCCTTAGAAAGGGTCTAAAAACATGGTTCATTAGACTCTGAAAAGTTGCAGGGGCATTTGTTAAGCCAAAAGGCATAACTTTGAACTCATAATGCCCAGGTGTGTCCTAAATGCAGTTTTATAGATGTCAGACTTCTCCATCCTAATTTGGTGATACCCAGCCCTTAGATCAATCTTGGAGTATATACAAGATCCCTTAAGTCCATCCATCAGATCATCTACTAAAGGAATAGGAAATTTATCCTTTATAGTCATTCTGTTCAACTCTCTATAATCAATGCAAAACCTCCAACTTCCATCCTTCTTCTTCACTAGTAATACAGGTGATGAAAAAGGAGAATGACCAGGCTGTATAATGCCGCTATTTAACATCTCATTGATTTGCTTTTCTATTTCATTTTTTTGGAAGTAATTATACCTGTAAGGTCTAATGCTTACTGCTGTTGCATCAGATTTGAGAGGAATGGAATGATCATGGCTCCTTTGTGGTGGCAAAGTCTTTGGTTCTTCAAAAACATCTGGAAATTCTCCTAGCACTCCATTGATCATCTGAGGTATGCTTCCCTGTAATTCATTATTTCCAGCAGTAATTGTGAACAAATGAGCCCACAGTACCTTTCCCTTCTTCAGAAGTTGTTTCACTCCACTAGCAGTCATGCTATGGAGCTTCTCTTCTTTAGAATATTCCTTGAGATCAACTCTTTTTCCCTTTACACTCACTTGTAACTTGTATTCAATGAAGTCAAACAAAATAGGATTATGTTTCCTCATCCAGTCTACCCCTAGAACCACATCACACCCTCCAATATCTAATACCCTTAATTTGTGTTCAAATTCTATTCCTTGAGTCTTCCAACTGAATTGAGGGCAAGATTGGTAACTCATCAGGTAACCCCCATTAGCCACAACTACCCTCATAGGTACATCATCTTTAACTAGGCACCCTAGGTGTTTGGCAGTCTCATTAGCTATGAAACCGTTGGTGCTTCCACTGTCTGCTAGTATAGTCAGCATGTTCTTCCCATACAACCCCTTAAGCTTGATGGTAGTAGAGGTTATAGTCCCTGAAAGTGCATTGAGACTGATGGCCTCATCCAACACTTCTTCCATCACCTCATTATGAATAACTTCACTTTCTGTGCTTACCTCTATAATTTCCTCCCCTTGCTCAGTACTCCCAGATAATGTATTCAGCTGTCTATTTTTGCACACATGGCCTGGGAAATACCTTTCCCCACACTTGTAGCATTCACCCCTGGCCTTTCTAGCTTCAAACAGCTTAGTCCCTGTTAGAGCTGTATTAGAATTACCTTCCTTTTGTGAGTTTCCCATAGTCTTATTCACTGCTGATGGGTTAGGGCCCTGATACTGTCCTACACTCCTCACCCCACTAAATCTATTCTTCTTAGCCATGGTTTCAATCAAATTCTCCTTATGTATAGCCTTCTCTACAGCATGACTTAAGGAGTAGGGGTCAAGCATCTTTACAGTGTGTCTAATCTCCTCTTTTAAACCTTCAATAAAGAACCCTAAAAAGAATTCTTCAGGTATAGCGGGATACTTTATCAACACCCAAACCTTCAAGTCTTCAAATCTTTCTAGGTACTCATTGACAGTCCCCTTTTGTTCTACCCTTTTAAATTCCCCCAGCAACTTCAAATTACTATTATCTGAATCATTAAATCTCTTGCAAATTTCCTCAATAAAATCTGACCATCTCACAATTCCTCTACTCAATTGATAAGAAAAATACCAAGATTCAGCTCTCCCATTAAGATGTAGGACAACTGCTTCTAATTTCTGTTGTGGATTTGTGATATGATTGTAATGAAAATACCTTTCACATTTGCGCAGCCATGATCGTGGGTCTCCTTCCTCAAAGTGTGGAAATTCCACTCTAGAAGCAAAATTGCTCACCAAGTTCCGTCCAGTCTGCTGCTCCATTGGATCTGCTCTTCTCACGCGGCTTCCAGAACCTTCCAATTGAAGACCATCAGCTGGTGGACTCCCAAGATGCTGTCCTTGTGTGAAAAGAGTTTCTCCATCACTACATCAAACTTCTTATTCAGATCATCCATCTTAGAGTCATTGGACTCCAGTTTTTTGTTAGTTTCATTCATGTAACTTTGTAACTGATTCTCCAATTTTTTAACATTCTCCTCAGTTGTTTTAGCTCTCGTTTCTGTAATAGTCATGGCGCCAAGAAATTGCTCTGATACCAAATTGTTATGCCTTAATCCAATACAATTTGTAATAATGATGCGGAAATGAAAGAACAACGAAATTCTTTATTCAATCGCAAGATTAGTAGTTCCCACTGTTACATGCAACTGCCAGAATGAATATTAGCTAAGAAATGGAAGAAGAAGGATTTTCTGACTTTATTGATTTCAGTTTACAAGTGAAGTCATCTCTCTCTCTCTCCTCCCTCTACAACGGTCAGCTCCCTCCCCCCACCCACCCCCATCCCCTGCCCCTCGCCCCCTCTCCCTCCTCCCCCGGCGACC
>NW_017671740.1:114873-191062 GCF_001879085.1 Nicotiana attenuata
TTGGTAGGGCTCTCCATAGATGATCTGTGTATTGTATTGTGCCCCCTTATGGTAGTTACTGGTCGATATATTTGCATGCCATTTTATCTATGGTTTATGTTTAGATAATTATTTACGTGATTTCTGCTGGAGTTACTAATGCTCTTTTGCTTTTTGTTTTTTGTTTTTGTTTTTCTTTTCCTTTTCCTGAGCCGAGGGTCGATTGGAAACAACCTCTCTGCCCTTTCGGGTAGGGGTAAGGCCTGTGTACGTATTACCCTCCCCAGACCCCACCTTGTGGGACTATACTGGGTAGTTGTTGTTGTTGTTGTTGTTGTAAATGGAAGAAGAAGAAATGAAGAAGAAGAAGAAGAATCTAGAAGAAGAATTAGAGAGAAGATAGTAGAATTGTAACTGAAAATTATCAACTGACTACTAACATTCCAACTAACAGTATTTATTCATTTCTCTTGGGCTGTCGTGGACTTTGGGCTTTGTACTACTTGGCCCAATGCTCAATCTACCGCCTGCTAAATGGCCCAGCCTGCTAAATGGCCCAACTCCTCATTAGGTTATCACCCACCTTATCCCTTCAGTACCCCCCAATTCATAACAAATTGTAAATTTGATTTAATTTTTTAAAATAATTTTATTAATAGTGTTTTTAAAATATGTAAAGGTTAAGCAGACGAATTGTAGAAAATAATATGGTGCAAATAAGAAAATGATGTATACACTAGTACAAACATAAAGAACTCTAGCAATAGGTGTTGAATCCTATTTCAGTTCTAATTCTCGAATCTTTTTGTTTTTTCCTTTTTTATTTTTCCTATTTCACATTGAAGTAAAGCACGTTTCCTTCAATTATAATACATCAGCAACAGCTATTGCTGTCTGCTGAAGATACTACTACAATGGAATCCTATGATATCCTATTTTCAATATTTACAGCTAGGCTTTCAGTTAAATCTTTGTTACGTTTTCATTACGTAAAATAGGAATTATTGGACGAAGAAAACAAGTAGTAAGGTAAAAGCACTTTTTGCAAGTCCACGGGAGTGCAGTCGGAGGATTAGCATTGAAGGTTGTGTATTTTGGTCTATGTCGTATTAGATGCATGGTTAAGCCAATTATTACGTGATTATTTTGGGATCATATACTTTGATGTGAAATCAGATGAACTTAAGGAGTTTCGAGACTAGATTTTACAGGAGGAAATCATTTGTACCCTTTGACTTCTTGAAAGGTTGTGTTGGTTTATATGGTGGCAACTACTATGGTAAAGCATTGGACATTTGGATTATGGAAAAAGATGAATGGAAATCGTTAATGAAAATTAATTGTGACATTTTTTTCGGGCATTTTATTGTTGTTGTTGTTGTTGTTGCTGCAGTGGTCAATTCCATGTGAAAATAAAGAGTCAATACACAAGATATTTTTTATAAAGAAACTTAAATATATGTATGTGAACCCAAGCTCAAAGTAATATATGATACGATTTATTAGGTGCACATCTCTAAGTGGGATTTTGAGTTCAAATCTTATGTTAATCTTATTATTTTTTTTCCTAGAACTAGTGTCCAAGGGAGATGGGCATGTCTAGTGTCACTTATGGCGTATTAATTAAGTACTTTTTTTCCTTTCTTTCTTTGTTCGATTTATTCTTTCAAAAATTTCACAAATTGAAATTTTTATTCTTCTTTTGTACCGTTAAATTTATATGATTAAATAGAACGTGGATACTAAAACTAGTAGCAGTGGATTATGTAGCATATAGTCAATTAATTCAACTAATTGCAATATTTTTGACAGGGAATATAGATATAGATGAAAGAAAATTACTATTTTAAATAAAATCAATTTTGAACTTATAATTCCAAAAGTGTAACTGGTACAAAAGTTAGAACTAGAGGTTTATGAATTTTAGGGGTGTAAATAATAGAGTCTGAAACCTAAATAATGGTATTTTGGACTCAAAATACCTTTATACAACTAAAAAAAAAGTTACCTTTCTAACTAAAATGCAGTATTATACTGCATTTTAGTTTAACGAAAAGTTAGCCGTTAAAGGAAAATGTAGTATAATACTGCTTTTTAATTAATAATTCATTTTTTAAATGTAAAACGCAGTATTATACTGCGTTTTACTTCCTTTTTGGGCCCACCAATAAGTGTTCTGCGGGTAACTGACATAACAATAATTCAAATACATAAAGCGTGGTATTATACTGCGTTTTATATAAAAAAATTCTGCACCCCAAGCTAGGACTTGCCTTATTTAAAGGCGTTAGGATTTTATGAAAATCCATTCAAAACTTTCCTTCAAACTTCCGTTCATACTTCTCTTCTTGTTATCAAGCATTTTTTTATAATGTCTGAAGAGCCAAAAATAAGGGTTTTATTATATTTGGGGGGAGGGGGGGTGAGGTTGTAATAGAGAATAACTCTGTGAGGTATAGTTCACATCCACAGTGTAATGTTAAATTGCCGCTTACAATAGAGTACGATAAATTGATATCGTTGTTATGTAAGAAAATGAGTGTGAGAAAATGTTCGGTGAACCTTAAAGTAACCGGTAGATTTCCGTATTCTGTGACTCCGCAGGGGTTTGCTTATTATTCTGAGTTTAACATCGAAGATGATGAAACTCTTAGAGATTTTTTGCGGATTCCGGACGAATACAGGGAATTTATTGTAATAAAATTATTGGAAATGTACGTCAAAGTTGAAGACGTTCCCAATAATGAGGGTGTGCATAGTAGGGATAACCCCCGGTCATCGGGTGATTATTCTGGAGCAGTTTTTGCCGGACAGATTCCTGATGAAAGAGCTTGCCTTGATTTAAACTTGTCACCACCGGCGAATGAGCAGCGAGAAAATAATTTTTTGACTTTATATAATCCACAAGACGACTGGTAAAATTCAATTTTTCTACGCTTTAGCGATGTTTATTTTATGTTTGAATTGGATTTGTATTAACACTCATATTTTTCATAGGGGGTACCGTCCGGATATGAATTTTACAAGTTATGACCCCGCTCCTAGTTGGAATATGCGTAGTTCTAGCGTGTTGGACCACGGTGGTCCATCCGGGAGTCATCACTAACAAGAAAATGTCCATCATGGAACGTCAACACAGCACGACTTGTAAGTAAAGTGATATAGCTATATGTAAAGTATTTATCTAGTTGAGTAGCTTATCATTTTGTTCTTTTTGTGCAGTGAAAACGAGCAACTTGATGTTCCTGACCTCACACACTTGCCCATAGACGATGTATTTACTCGTGATTTGGCAGATGCGCAGAGTCAGGAAGATGATAGTGATTATGACAACAATGCCGACGAGTTTGGAGAAGACACACCCTTCCCCGATGAGGGTGATGATGAGGAGGAAGTGAATGTCGAACCTGAGTTGACGAGGGAGCATGCTCCTCCACCTCCCGTTATACCAAGAGTGTACGAATCCCACGTGCCGTTTCATGAGCGAAATATTCCCTACCTTGATAATTTGTCAAATATGCCGGATGTGGATGCTTTCACAAGGGATGCTGACGAATTTCGGTCAGTAATGTGGGATCAGTCTAGACCAGCGGTGCTGGCAAAGGGCGTGTATTTCCCCGATAAAGCTCGCCTAATCAGAGCTGTGAAAATCTACAGCGTAAGAGAGTGCCGTGAGATGACGGTAAGGGAGTCAACTATGGAGGTATACAAGGCTGTATGCCGTAGAGACTTTATGGGTTGTCACTGGATGTTGCGTGCCAACAAAAATAAATCAATGTTGTGGAAAGTGGGTAAATAAATTAGCACCCACATATGTGAAATGGACACATTCAATGAGAATCACTTCAACCTAGATGTAGACTTGATTTCTCTTGTCTTGATTCTATACTTAGAAGTGTCCATTAGGTTCAAGATTAAAGAGTGTATTATAGCCGTCCACCAGGAGTATGGGTGTACTATAACCAAAAGAAAGGCATATCGGGCGCAAACGTGCCTTTGAAATTATTTATGGTGATTGAGATAAGTCATTTTCATCTCTGCCTAGGTACATGGCCGCACTGCAACACTTTAACCCCGGGATTGTTGTTGAATGGAGGCGTGAGCGGAGTACGGATAGACCCGAATATATTTTCAACTATGTGTTCTGGTCATTTAAACCAGCAATTAATGATTTTATGCATTGTCGTCCTGTAATTTCCATAGACGATACTCATGTCTATGGAAAATATGATATTAAGCTTTTGATTGCAGTTGCAGTAGATGCCAACGGACAAATATTTCCACTAGCTTTTGCAATTTGTGCCAATGAAAGCGAAGCGACGTGGACACTTTTTTTGAACCACCTGAAGCAGCACGTTGTCAAACATCATTCAGGTATTTGTCTAATATTTGATCGACATGGTGGTATTTTAAGTTCCATACGGCATTTGCCTGAATGGCAGGAACCCTATGCATACTATCGTTACTGTGTGAGGCACCTAAAGGCCAATTTCATAAGAAATATCACGACAAGGCCTTGCATGATTTAATGTGGATGGCTGCAACTGAGCACCAGCAGTGCAAATTCATGAGGCGCATGGAAGCGATCCGGCAGATTGATCCACAAGCATATACTTGGCTGATGGGACATGAGCTTCACATGTGGACAATGCATGCTGATGGTGGCAGACGATGGGGAGCCCTGACTACAAATGTGTCGGAGTCATTCAACGGCTTATTGAAGTCTGCACGTGGATTACCTGTCACTGCCATGGTCCAGATGACATTCAAACAGATTGCGGAGAGGTTTGTTAAAAGGCATAGAGCTGCATCGGAATTGATGGACAGGGGTGTTCAATTTATGCCAATACCGATGAGAAGATTTGAGAAGTACAGGAGGCGAGCACATTGACATTCATTTTTACAGTACGATCACGACCGAGGTATTTTTGAAGTTCGCACCGTTATCAGCGGACACCGGGGGAATAATCTACAGACGGTGAATGAAGCCAGCAGGTTGTGTTCATGTGGGAAATGGACCATCTACCACATGCCGTGCGCACATGCCTTGAAGTGCTTTCAACAAGTTGGTTTAGGGGCAACCAACTATATTAATAGGCAATACAGTATTGCTGCATACGTAGACACATATAGTGGGCAGTTGTAGCCATTGGGTGCTGAGCATTATTCGCCGCCGGAACCTTTTAAAATGGTGTGTAACAAGGACTATTTGCGCAAGTTGCAAGTGCAAAATAGAACGCGTATATGGAACCAAATGGATGTTGGTGATACCGTTTATGTGCGCAAATGTGGCATATGCTCGCAAACAGGTTACGACCGTCGTAAATGTCCTTCAGCTGGTGTGCGTGGCGGTGGTAATCCAGCTCCTGGTGCAAGTTCGTCGAATGTACCCAACTATCAACGATACACCTAGTCTTTTGTTTTCGTAATGTTTTTGTAATAAGTGTCTGTACTTGTATGATGCAATATCTATCAAATAAAATTATGTTCCACAGTCTTGTTACATCTTATTTTTTAACATGAATTTTTGAATTGGGATGATGATATGGTAGTCCAACATTCAACTTATTGGTGTTAGTAAAGAAGACCAATTTGAAGATTGAAATTTCATAACATAATATTCGAAGAGATAAAAGCACAACAACCCTAACTAAAGCAACAAACATGAAAATAAAAGATAACAAAGAAAAAATCAAGACATTGTTTTTTGTTTCAGAATAATTGAATATGTAAAGCGCGGTATTATACTGCGTTTTGTGTGTTGTCTTGTCGGTCTGAAAAAGCTGAACCGACTGAGCAAAGTGTAATTGGATAGAGTTTGTAGTTGGATAGAGTTTGTAGTTAGTAATTGGATAGGCTCTATATTTTACTACGCTAAAAGGCTCTATATTTTACTACATTATAATGCTCTATATTTTACTATGCTAAAAGACCACTATTCTTTAAGAAAATAAATAATCTAAAATAAATAAAAACAACAAACATATGAACATAACATTCACGAAATTACATATAAAACAGTAAAAGAAATTTATGAACATTTTTATTAACAATAAAAATTATTTCTCATCTTTTAACTATTTTTTTTAAACACTAAAAATTTAATCCGAGTAAAAATAACATACAAATTTAATCGCACAACAAAACACGAATCAACGTGGAAACACATTCAAGAAAATAAATATGCATAATTATACGAGTTTCGACATAAACTAAATCGGAATACCTCGATTTATGTTTTTAGAAATGTCGGAAATTTGAAATTTTGAGCCCGAAACAAGGAAACAACAATAATCGAAGGCTTGGGTTGTATGCGGGACCTACACTGTTCACTTTTTGTGAGACGGGTGGGCCGCAATCAATTTTTTTTTTTAATCGGGTGGGGGGACCGCTGGAAAGGGGGTGGGGTTTTTTTTTAATTAGAAACCAGTGGTTTTCTGTCGTGGGGAAGACGATGACTTTATTATTTAATAGGAAAACGCAGTATAATACTACGTTTTCCTAAAATGGAGTATTATACTACGTTTTCCTTTAAAGGGTAACTTTCTGTTAAACTAAAATGCAGTATAATACTGCGTTTTAGTTAGAAAGGTAACTTTTCTTTTTTTCACTGTATAAAGGTATTTTGAGTCCAAAATACCATTATTTAGGTTTCGGACTCGTAAATAATATTCCTAACACGTTAGGGGCAAATAGTAGAAAATAACAGAATATAATATGGTAAAAACAAAAAAAAAACACGTATACTTTGGGAGTACGAAACACAAAAAAACTCTATAATAGGTCTTGAATCCTATTTGAGTTCTAAACCTTCACTTTTTATTTTCTTTCCTTTTTTGCCTTTTCCACATTGAGGTAAAACTATATATAATTTACATCAAATAAAACTAAAACAAAGACGAACAAACCTAATTCAAATCTTTCTCCTCCAACACAACTAGCCGCAAAGCCAATTTTTCCAACCATGGAATCCTATGATATCCTATTTTCCATCTTTACTAGGCTTCCACTTAAATCATTGTTACGTTTTCAATCTGTTTCTAAGCCATGGAATGCTGTAATATCTGATCAACCTAAAGTACTGTCGAGTCTTAAAAAACTCTTATTGGTACAAATTGGTGATAGTACATTCGAGTTTAGAGACTTGGATAGTCCCCAAATTGTAAAAGGAAAACAAGAGTTTCCTCTAAAGATATTTCGAAATCCAATAGCTTTGTGTTCATATAATAGTTTGGTACTAATGAAAACACATATAGATTATAAGGAATATGCTTTGTGGAATCCTTGTACCAATGAATGTCAAACCATTGCATGTCCATATTTGAATGGGATGACTCCACATGGTTGTGGATTGTGTTATGATCCTAGTGACGATGACTACAAGGTTATATTCATTTTTAAATCTTTTTATGCTGTCTATTACGTAAAGAGGAATTACTGGAGGAAGAAAACATATAGTTTCTCTAGAGAAGCACGAGACCTTGATGCAAAGTCATGTGAGTGTTGTTCGGGGATTAGCATTGACGGTTATGTATTTTGGTGTTTCAGATTTAATAAAATTAGCCAATTAGTATGTAATTATTATCGGATTATATACGTTGACCTGAAGTCAGATGAATTTATAGGTAATGATGAATTGTTTCGTTTGACTTCTTTGGAAGGTCGTGTTGGTTTATATGGTGGCAACAGCCGTAGCAAAGAATTGGATATTTGGATCATGGAACAAGATGGATGGAAATTGTTAATGAAAATTAATTGCAACAACTTTACCAGGTACTATATAGAGAATAATATTATACTTTTGGGCTACACGAGAAATGGTGATATTCTCTTTCATGCAAGATGGGGGCTTGAACGTATTTTCATCTATGATCCTAAACGACGTCGATTTGTTAAGTCGATTCAAATATCCAATGATTCGAAACGTTACATAATTCCAATATGTTTGGAGAGTTCGTATTTTCCGAAATCTAATGCCATGCATACACAAGAGAAAGAAGGTGATTTTATCAAATTGGAGTAATATTTAGTCTTTTAGTTTTGTAGAGTAGTAGTTTCTATTCCTTTTCTGACGATTCATATGGTTATATAAGTAGATTTGGCTTCTTATTTACTTTAAACATCCCTAATGGTAAAAGGTTAATTTTCTATATGTTAGAGTTTAAAGGCTTTTCTTTTGTTTACTACACTTTGTTATTTCCTATATAGCTTTTCTCCCTGAGGTGTAGACCACTTTATGATCGATGTGAAAGACGGGGTTGAATGCGACTCTACTTCTCCATGTCTTATAACTAATTTTTATATACATATATGGTAAAATGTGCTCGTGAACAGGGGCGTATCTAGTACATATATGTGACAGTTCAACTGAACCCATAACTTTCGATACGGAGCATAAATTTATGTGCAAAATCTACCAAAATTACAACAAATAGTAGATTTGAACCCATAGTTCTAAAAATATAATGAGTTTAATGCTAAAAATCTTAAAAGCTGAACCCATAGAGTTTAAATCCTGAAGTCGCCTCTGCTCGTAAACCCAATAATTAATTAACTAAAAGGTTAAACTTACGTTTCTCTCATTTCTTCCCATTTCCTTCAATCCAAAAGATTATATTTTGCGAGATATATAGTGGAAAGATGACAAGAGGGGATAAGATTTAATAAAATAATTAGCCCAAAAGTTCACCTCTCACTTAATAAGTTTTAACGATAACAAAGTTTGAGAATTTAAAAAAAAAAAAAGAGAACTAAAATTTGGTCAAATCTAGAAACAATTGCCTTTTTTCTCCACTTATGAGATTATACTGGATTTGTTGCTTTTGTAGTTATAAAACCAGAAACAGTAATTATTTGACTATTCAATTTGCAGGATTTAATCAATATCATGGATGCATGAACTAAAAGTAAATTCCTAAAAATAAAGCATCTTATATTTTATAACAGATAAAAGTAATTTGTTAGTTTTAAAAAAACATCTACACTGTATAGTATAATAACTTATAAATATTTTCAGACATGTGCCAGAGGACAAGTTTTTGAAGATTTGACATGGATGTTTTATAGGAGTAATTGGTAGTGCTAATAAAATTAAACAAAATTCACAATTGTACTTATAGAAATATTTCACTGTACAAAATACAAATATTAATAAAATACTGTTACATCACACAGCCTCTATAAAGACTATGGCCATTGCGCTTCACGTGTTCATGATCTTGTCTTTGTAATCCTCACATGAAATTAACCATCAAAATCTAACTTTTCATTGTATTATTGACAAAATCTAATGGAATATGGAAAATAAATGTAGAATACCGTTTCATCATTATAGATGTTTTAAAGTAAATAAGAAAAAAAATCAACTTATATAATCATATGAATAGTAAGAAACTCTAAAACTAAAAAGACTATATTACTCATCAATAGGTCCAAATTCACCTTCTCTCTTTTGAGATCACATACATCTCTTCTCAGTTAGACCTAATTTGATCACCTAAGATACTCTCTCTCTCTCTCTTGTTGGGTTTTGTTATTATTTATTAATAACAAAAGAGGTGTGAATGGAAAATGGTGAGAAAAGAAATGGAGGGAAGTGAAATTTTGAAAGAATGCACTTTGTCCCTCATTGGTAGAAGGAAAGAAAATCTTTGTGTATATATAGAGAAGCTCATCTTTTAGCTCTTAAGGAGTTAAGAAGAAGGCAAGCCTTGCGCCGTTGTCGTCGCTCGGCTCGGCTTCGGACAAAATTCTTTTCAAATATTTAATTAATTAATTAAATTAATTAACGAAAATTCAATCCGGAATAACCCGCGACCCGATCCGGTTCGGCCCGTTTTCTTTCCCGGATTATTTTAAATCCGTTTTAATTTTCCCCCAATATTTCCAACAGCTATGGCTGTTCTGAAACAATGTCAAACATGTTCCAACAGCCATGGCTGTTCTGAAAGGTTGCAAACCTTTTCAGAAACAGTACCAAATTGGCTATAAATATTCCTTCAAATCCCAGAATATTTACTTACGAAATTTTCTGATAATCTTCTTCTTCTTCTGCACAAAAATTCTAGTGTGTTTTATAGCCTTCGAGTGGTTCGCTGTTCATCGGCGTTTTTGGTACCAACACTCCGGTGAGTTAAATCGTTCTGTCCTAGGAGGATATATTCCAGAACCTCGGGTACTTGAGGGGAATAATTTCCTTAAGGACACACTGTGTATTCAGTGGGCTCGATTTGTTCCTATACCATTTTCAAAATTTATTTTGAAGTTCAAATACTGTTTTTCAGAATTTATTTCTACTAACTTTCTGTTTCTGTTTTCAGAAAGATTATTGTTTTTATTTATTTACAGCAATACAGATAAATAACAATCTTAAGAAAATTATTTTATTATATTCTGTATTCTGTCTGAATTTTACTATTCTGATTTGAAGATATAAAAACTTCATCAGAGTATTGAAATTCAGAAAACGATTTGAAGAACATAAAAACTTCATCGTTTTTCTATAAAACAGTATATAAAAACTTCGCTTATTTATTATTACGTACTGTTTATTGATTACAGTATTATTTACTGTTCTGGTTTTGCCATTAATTGAACTCTTCTGTTGTTGACAGTGAGAAATGGCAATTGATAACGGAAATCCTTTTACGACTGTTGGTGCAACGACGATAGCCTCGTCAAGCCGCACTGCTGTTCCTCCGGCAGAGAAACCGGGGAAATTTTCTGGAGCCAACTTTAAAAGGATGGCAGCAAAGGGTGTTCTTCTGGCTTACCATATTTGGTATGCAGAAATTCACTAGTGAAGAGCCTCCAGTGCCTGCTGCGGACATGCCGGACAATGAAAAGTTCATGGTTGTTGAGGCGTGGAAGCAGACAGATTTTCTTTGCAAAGGCTATATCTTAAGTGCTTTAGAGGATGACTTGTACAATGTGTATAGTGCAATGAATACTTCGAAAGAATTATGGGACGCACTTGAGAAGAAGTACAAGACAGAAGATGCATACTTGAAGAAGTTCGTGGTTGCCAAGTTTCTAGGCTATAAAATGATAGACAGCAAAACTGTGGGAACCCAAGTTCAGGAGCTTCAACTTATTTTTCACGACCTTATTGCTGAAGGTATGGTCGTGAATGAAGCATTTTCAAGTGGCTGCTATGATTGAAAAATTGCCTCCTTCGTGGAGAGATTTCAAGAACTATCTTAAGCACAAGTGCAAAGAAATGAAGTTGGAAGATCTTGTGATACGTCTAAAGATCGAGGAAGAAAACAAAACAGCCGAGAAGAAGTCTCGCGGAAATTCAACGATCATGGGAGCTAATATCGTTGAGGAGACTGCTCCAAAAAGTAAGAAGAGGAAGAAGTCTTCTAGACAAACTAAGGAGCAGAACAAAAAGAAATTCAAGGGCAGCTGCTACAATTGTGGAAAAGTTGGTCACAAAAGCCCTGATTGTCGTCTCCCGAAAAAGGATAATAAGAAGGGACAAGCCAACATAGTGGAGAAGAATGATGACATTGATGATCTCTGTGCAATGCTGTCGGAATGCAACCTAGTTGGAAATCCGAAGGAGTGGTGGATTGACTCTGGAGCCAGTCGACATGTTTGTGCTGTCAAAGAAGCATTTGCAACTTACTCTACTGCTGGTCCCGAAGAAGAAATTTCCATGGGAAATAATGCAACAGCCAAGATTGAAGGTTATGGGAAGATATTCCTGAAAATGACTTCCGGCAAGGTGTTAATGCTCAGCAACGTTCTTCATGTTCCTACTATTAGGAAGAATCTAGTTTGTACTTCTTTACTTGTAAAGAATGGATTCAAATGTGTAATTGTTTCTGATAAAGTTGTTGTAAGCAAGAACAAAATGTATGTTGGAAAAGGCTACCTCACGGAGGGCCTTTTCAAACTCAATGTAATGGTTGTTGACAGTATGAATAAAATTTCAGCTTCTTCTTATTTATTGGAGTCAAATGATTTATGGCATATTCGTTTAGGACATGTCAATTATAAAACCTTGCGGAAGTTAATTAATTTAGAAGTATTGCCTAAATTCGAGTGTAATAAATCAAAATGTTAAATATGTGTTGAATCTAAGTTTGTAAAACATCCTTATAAGTCTGTTGAAAGGAATTCAAATCCATTAGACTTAATTCATACTGACATTTGCGATATGAAGTCGACACCATCTCGAGGTGGAAAAAAGTATTTTATTACTTTTATTGACGATTGCACTAGATACTGTTATGTTTATTTGCTAAATAGTAAGGAAGACGCAAGTGAAGCATTTAAGCAATACAAGAATGAAGTGGAGAATCAATTGAATAAAAAGATCAAAATGATTAGAAGTGATAGAGGTGGAGAATATGAATCTCCATTTGCAGAAATATGTTCGGAATATGGAATTATCCATCAAACTACTGCACCTTACACACCTCAATCCAACGGAATTGCGGAAAGGAAAAATCGGACATTAAAGAAAATGATGAATTCTTTATTAATAAGTTCCGGATTACCACTGAGTTTGTGGGGGAAGCTCTCCTTACAGCTAACCGAATACTCAACAAAGTACCCCACAACAAAACGCAATCTATTCCATATGAAAAATGGAAAGGAAGAAAACCCAACTTGAAATATTTCAAAGTGTGGGGGTGTCTAGCAAAGGTACAAGTTCCTTTACCTAAAAGGGTTAAAATCAGACCAAAAATAGTAGATTGTATTTTTAATGGATATGCGACAAACAGTAAAGCATGTCGGTTTTTGGTTCATAAATCCGATAATCCCGAGATTCATGTTAATACGGTAATGGAATCAGATAATGCTGAATTCTTTGAAAGCATCCATCCGTATAAAACTGAATGCGAGCCGTTAAGCAAAAGACCTAAACGACCTTGGGAAGAACCAAAGGAAAATACTCCAAGTATAGAAGATCCAAGGCGTAGCAAACGTCAAAGAACATCTACTTACTTTGGACCGGATTTTGTGACATTCTTGCTTGAAAATGAGCCTCAAACGTTTAAAGCAGCTATGTCATCTTCTGATTCAGCATTTTGGAAAGAGGCAGTCAATAGTGAGATTCAATCAATTTTGGATAACCATACATGGGAATTGGTTGATCTTCCTCCAGGAAATAAGCCTTTAGGTTCGAAATGGATCTTTAAACGAAAAATTAAAGCTGATGGCAATATTGACAAATATAAGGCAAGACTTGTTGTCAAAGGCTATAGACAAAAGGAAGGCCTTGATTAGTTTGAAACTTACTCGCCAGTAACAAGGATAACATCTATTAGGGTGTTAGTGGCACTAACGGTGTATGGTCTTGAAATCCATCAAATGGATGTTAAAACAACTTTCTTAAATGGAGAATTGGAGGAAGAGATTTACATGGAACAACCTGAAGGTTTTGTGGTTCCTGGTAAAGAAAAGAAAGTGTGCAAACTTGTTAAGTCGCTTTATGGACTTAAACAAGCACCCAAACAATGGCATGCAAAATTTTACCAAACAATGTTGGCAAATGGATTTAAAATCAACGAGTGTGACAAATGTTTACATTAAAAATACTCCAGGTCATGAAGTCATTGTTTGTTTATATGTTGATGACATGTTGATAATAAGCAAAAGTATGGCAGATATAAATGCTACAAACCGCATGTTGGCTAGCAAATCGACATGAAAGACTAATGAGTTGCTGATGTGATCTTAGGATCAGAATTCACAAGACTCCACAAGGTCTAGCATTATCACAGTCTCACTACATTGAAAAGGTACTTGACAAGTTCAAGTATTTGGATTTTAAAATTGCCAAGACTCTAATTGACGTGAGTTATGCACTTCAAAAGAATAAAGGTGAAAGTGACTCACAACTGGACTATGCAGGAGTATTGGGAAGTTTGATGTATATCATGAATTGTACGCGACCAGATATAGCATGTGCTATTAGCAAAATGAGTCGGTTTACAAGTAATCCCAATCAAATACATTGGATGGCAATGAAACGAGTTTTGGGGTATCTGAAACATACCCAAAATTATGCTTTACATTATAACAAATATCCTTTCGTAATCGAGGGATATAGTGATGCAAACTAGATCACCGGATCATCTGAAGTTAAAACCACGAGTGGATTTGTTTTCACAATTGGGGGTGGAGCAGTGTCTTGGAAATCATCCAAACAAACGTGCATCGCCCGTTCTACAATGGAATCTGAATTCATAGCTTTAGATAAGGCCGGTGAAGAAGCTGAATGGCTCCGGAATTTCTTGGAAGATATTCCATTTTGGCCCAAACCTTTGGCACCTATTTGTATACATTGTGATAGTCAAGCGGCAATAGGTAGGGCAGGGAGCGTTATGTATAACGGAAAATCTCGTCATATTCGACGGAGACACAATACCGTTAGAAAACTACTCTCTAGTGGTGTTATCACAATTGACTACGTAAAGTCAAGAGATAACGTGTCGGATCCACTTACAAAAGGCCTATCTAGAGAGGCAGTTGAAAGATCATAAAAAGGAATGGGGTTAAAGGCCTAGGACAAGTCATTATGGAGGTAACTACACCTAGCAGACTGGAGATCCCAAGAGCTAAGTTCAAAGAGATCAAACAAATTTATGAATGACGGTTCAACATTGTCAAATAACTCAGCCAATTCTCGTAATGAAGACAATGTTCAAAAAAACGAGGTAAAGCATTAAGGCTTTTTGATGAGTCAATAAAGCTTAAAGATTTTTAATGATTTGCTAAGTCTGGCAGGATATGACCAGATAGTGTGTCTTTAGGATTACATGTTTAGGAATCACCTATGTGAGTGTGAAGTGTAATCCGCTTCAAGGAGAATGAAAGTAAAGGCCCATTCTCTAAGCACTCATGAAACCAGGCGATGTTCATGGCTGAAACGAACACAACAGTGAGAACCATAGTTGGTTAAGGATCGATTGTGTGACTTATGTTGTCTAGGTATACAACAAAGCTCGACGGTTCAAAGATATCAAATCTACCAATTGACCGAGTATATCCGATATAAGTTCACTACGGAAAGTTCAAAGGGAAACCAACTTATCCAGATGCAATTAATTCTTGCATGTAAAACACACACACGTCCGTGCATTCCTTTAAGTTTATAGATATTCCCCATTCATGTGGGGGATTGTTGGGTTTTGTTATTATTTATTAATAACAAAAGAGGTGTGAATGGAAAATGGTGGGAAAAGAAATAGAGGGAAGTGAAATTTTGAATGAATGTGTTTTGTCCCTCATTGGTAGAAGGAGAAAATCTTTGTGTATATATAGAGAAGCTCATCTTTTAGCTCTTAAAGAGTTAAGAAGAAGGCAAGCCTCGCGCCGTCGTCGTCGCTCGCTCGCTCGGCTAGGCTTCGGCTTCGACTTCGGATTCGGATTTGGATTCGGATACGAATTTGGATTCGGATTTGGATTTGGTCAAAGATCGATTGATTGATTTTGTGTATATATAGAGAAGCTCATCTTTTAGCTCTTAAAGAGTTAAGAAGAAGGCAAGCCTCGCGACGTCGTCATCGTCGCTCGCTCGGCTCGGCTTTGGCTTTGGCTTCGGCTTTGGCTTCGGATTCGGATTCGGATTTGGATTCGGATTCGGATTTGGATTTGGTCAAAGATCGATTGATTGATTAATCTTTTTGGACAAAATTCTTTTCAAATATTTAATTAATTAATTAACA
Source organism: Nicotiana attenuata (assembly GCF_001879085.1). Classification (NCBI taxonomy): domain Eukaryota; kingdom Viridiplantae; phylum Streptophyta; class Magnoliopsida; order Solanales; family Solanaceae; genus Nicotiana; species Nicotiana attenuata. The sequence goes on from NW_017671740.1 coordinate 130,536, forward strand.
AAAATTCAATCCGGAATAACCCATGACCCGTGACCCGGTCCGGTTCGGCACGTTTTCTTTCCCGGATTATTTTAAATCCATTTTAATTTTTCCCGCAATATTTCCAACAGCTATGGCTATTCTGAAACAGTGTCAAACTTGTTCCAACAGCCATGGCTATTCTGAAAGGTTGCAAACCTTTTCAGAAACAGTACCAAATTGGCTATAAATATTCCTTCAAATCCCAGAATATTTACTTACGAAATTTTCTGATAACCTTCTTCTTCTTCTGCACAAAAATTCCAGTGTGTTTTACAGCCTTCGAGTGGTTCGCTGTTCATCGGCGTTTTTGGTACCAACACTCCGGTGAGTTAAATCGTTCTATCCTGGGAGGATATATTCCAGAACCTCGGGTACTTGAGGGGAATAATTTCCTTAAGGACACATTTTGTATTCAGTGGGCTCGATTTGTTCATATATGATAATAGGCTAAATTGTATAGTTTGGCCTACGTTCGGGCTCTAACTTAAGGATGCTTTATCATTGTAAGTGTATAAATAATGCGAAAATTGGCTCTAATGGTGACTTTGGTGTTTCACAGGAGTGCAAAAATCAAATGAGGACTTATGATGGTTATCCGGGCAAAAATTGAAATTAATGGACGAAAACAGGAGCGAAGCTTGTGTGGCAGTGGAAAACCCCACTAGCCTGGGAATTAGCGCGGCCTTAGCGCGCCCGCGCTAGTCCAGTCGTCCGAAACAGAATGAAACCCCACTAGCGCGGGCAGTAGCGGCCTTAGCGCGCCTGCGCTAGTCCAGATGCGGGGAAGGTGTTTTAAAAAGGGCAAATTCGGAAGTCCAAGCAAATCCACACAAACTATAAAAGGTTTAACATGTCCAATAGAAAAGGGGAGTTCGAGTTTTTGAGAAGAAGCAAGAGAGGCAAGGAGGCAACTTGGAAAACAATTTTTATCTTTCTACTTTGTTCTTCTATCAATGACTATGAATTCTTTTGTAGTCTTCATCATTGTTATGAGTAGCTAAATATTTTAATCTAAGGTTTTGGTGAAACCCGTTGGGGATGACTTGGTTGTTATATTAATATAGTTTCGAGTTGGTTATTAATCTCTATTTTTTCAACTATGTTTTGATTGTGGTTAATTGAAAGGATCATCAATTAGCCGTTCCTATTTATTATGTATCTGCTTGAGAGAGAGTGCATATTTAGGTAGTTGTTTGAACGACATCACTCCCGGAGTATAGACGAGAGTCATAACCGAGGGTTTAGAGGTTGGATTAGAGATAACGATACCTCGGGTGCAATCTAAGTGAACTGTAATGTGAATCTAGCTAGCGTAGCTTGAGAGAGTGCGTCTAGTAAATTATCATAATTGCTTGAGAGATATTTACGATAGCTGGAGAGTTCATGATTGATAGAGGCAACTAAGTCACAGCTATAAGAAATATACAACCAAGGAAATCAACAACGGGGGAAACCATTACCTTAGACCTTATTCCAATTGTTTACACTTCAAGCATAGTTAATTCTCAGCTGTTTATTCATTTTCAGTTTTAGTTGTTAGAAATACCATCACTTGTTAATCACAACGTTTGGGGAAATTGATTCTGTTGAATTTAGTAAGTCCAACAAAAGTAATTGATAGGTTAATTCCCTGTGGTTCGACTCTGGGCATAAATACTCAGATTATATTTGCAACGTCCGTGTGTCTTTTTATAGGGCATAGTTTGGCATTATCAAATTTTGGCGCCGTTGCCGGGGAATTAACGGTGTTATCAATTACAATTGAAAGAAGTACAAAAAATTCTTAGTGTAGTCAGTTTTCTCTATATCCAATCTTTTCATCGAAATTCTCACGTTTGAACTCTTGTGGAATTCAGGTGTATGCCTAGAAATTCTTCGAGGACTGGAGAACTGCTAGAAGGACTCCCAGACCCCGAGAAAACATTCAGGGCATTGAATCGTGCCAACAAGAGAATCCAACAATCACAACAACAACACCAGCTCGAATTTGACATGGGTGACGCAGAAAACGTCAACGGAAACGTCGGGGATCCGCCAGCAAACCCCAACGTCAGAGGAGTGGCACCTCTTGTGCCCGAAGCTGCACTTTATGACTGGGCACAGCCCACAACTGATAACCTGGCTACTGCCATAGCTGTGCCCGCAATTCAAGCGGAGACCTTCCAGATAACCAATAATATGCTGCATCTTCTGCAGAATAAAGGATTGTTCTCCGGATCATACATTGAAGACCCTCAGCAACACTTGAAAAATATTCTGTCAATTTGTGTGACCCAAAGGCAGCCAAATGTGACCCCGGAAGCTATCAAGCTGTTACTGTTCCCGTTCTCTGTGACCGGGGAAGCTCAGACTTGGCTAAATTCGCTCCCCATTAATTCCATTGTCACCTGGGAGGAATTAGTCAAGCAGTTCCTGAATAAGTTCTACCCGCCCAACAAAACTGCAAGACAGATTGATGAAATATTGCAGTACAAGCAGCAGCCGACCGAGACCTTGCAAGAAACTTGGGAAAGATTTAAAGGGATGCTAGTGAAGTGTCCTCACCATGGCATTCCAGATCGGATGCTCGGCCAGAGGTTCTACATGGGGTTAGCTGACAATCTAAAAGCAAATGTGGATGCTTCAGCTGGAGGTGCATTCTTGAGTAAGACATTCACCGAGTGCAAGGTCCTTCTTGACAAGATGTCACAAAATTCGGGGTGGATGACTAGAGGTACAACACTGGCACCCATAGTGCATTCAGTTCCTCTTGACCCAAATAATTCGCATGCAGAGAACATGGCCATACTCATGACTCAGATGAGCATATTGACAAAGAAGATTGATTAGATGGGTATAAAACAGGTGCACATTGTTGACACAACAAATGGAGGACTGTGTACACCTTGATTGATCAGTTTTATGTGTGTTCATGGAGTGGAGAAGGTGAAAATCAAGGGGCAAGAGAAGATATGAATTATGTCAACAACTTTGGGGGTCAGAGACAAGGAGGACAACAGTGGAGACCGCCACAAAATTAGCAGTACAGGCCAAACATGCAACAGCCTGGGGGTATGCACCCTCAAGGCCAAATGGTGCCAGTACCATATCAGAAATAACAGGGCTATCCACAACAAAATTAGAAATAATTAACATATCAACCACCTCCTCAGCAGCAAGATAACAACATGTTGGAAATCAGGGGTATGCTTCAGCAACTCATTGGGACAAATGGTAAAGTGCAGGAAAAGTTGGCAGTACATGATTCAGCTATAAAGAACATTGAAACGCAGCTGGGACAACTGCACATGGCTTTAAACAACCGTCCTCAGGGAACCTTGCCTGCAGACACAAACATCAACCCCAAGGAGCAAAACCCGAATCAGGTGATGGCAGTAAGTCTCCGGAATGGGAGAGACTTAGACAGAGAGCAGGAAATTATACAAGCCAGCAAGGAGAGTACGCTAGCCACTCCAGTTCCATTAGAGGTAGATGAAACAACAGAACTTACTGAAGTGGTGGTTGAACAGAGTCATGAGGAAAAAGGCAAGGATAAGATGAATGAGCAAGCTGCAGAACAGGTAGCACCTCTTGTGCCACAAAACTCCAACAAAGAGAAGCCAGCAAGCAGTGCACCCTTCCCTCAGAGACTGGTAAAACAAAAGAAGGAAGTTCAATAAAAGAAATTCATGGAGATGCTGCGTCAAATTCAGCTGAATATTCCTTTGATGGATGCTTTGAGGGAGATGCCCGGTTATGCAAAGATGATGAAAGACTTAATGTCACGGAAGTTTGATTTTCAGGATCTTTCCACTGTGACTTTGACACAGACCTGCAGCGCAGTAGTGACAAGACCGATGGCTCAAAAGATGTCTGATCTAGGTAGCTTCACTATTCCATGCACAATTGGGAGTTATGCCTTTGCAAAGGCATTATGTGATTTGGGAGCCAGCATAAATCTGATGCCGCTGGCTGTATATACCAAACTGGGCATTGGCAGATCTAGACCGACTTCGATGTTGCTACAGCTGGCTGACCGCATGGTGAAAAGGCCAACTGGTATTCTTGATGATGTGTTGGTGCAAGTGGGGAAGTTTGTGTTCCCTACAGATTTTGTTATTCTGGATTGTCAGGTAGATGAGGAGATACCTCTCATTTTAGGTAGACCATTTTTGGCCACTGGGAGAGCATTGATCGATTGTGAGACTGGGGAATTAAAAATGAGGCTGAACGATGAAGAAGTCATATTCAATGTTCAACAATCTATGAGGAGACCCAGTGAATATGCTAATTGCTCTCTAGTGGAGGTAGTAGATGTGATCCTGCAAGAAGATGATGTGACCCTGACTGTTAAAGATCCATTAGAGGCATGCCTGAAAAATTTAGAAGAGATGGATGGTGAAGGGTTGGCTGAGTGGGTCATGGCACTTGAAGGCCAAGGATTCTGGACAAGGGAACCTCAGTTCGAGTCCCTTGAGTTAGAAAAAAGGGTTACACCTCCAGCAAAGCCATCAATAGAGGAACCACCCAAGCTGGAGCTGAAGCCACTCCCAGATCGCCTCAGGTGTGTTTTCTTAGGCCCTGATTCTACTTTGCCTGTTATTATTTCATCCGGTTTGCTAGATGTGCAGGTAGAACAGCTCTTACAGGTACTGCAGGAAAGTAATACTGCCATTGGCTGGACTATGGCAGACATAAAGGGTATCAGCCCAGCCTTCTGTATGCATAAGATTCTCTTGGAAGAAGGGAACAAACCTTCCAGAGAACATCAACGAAGGCTGAACCCGAACATGAAAGAGGTAGTAAAGAAGGAAGTGATCAAATGGTTAGATGCGGGAATCATCTTCCCCATCTCTGATAGCAATTGGGTCAGCCCTGTCCAATATGTGCCGAAAAAGGGGGGAATGACTGTTGTGCATAATGAGAACAATGAGTTGATCTCAACTCGTATAGTCACGGGATGGCAAATTTGCATGGACTACCAAAAATTGAACACAGCCACCCGGAAGGACCACTTCCCCTTGCCTTTCATTGACCAAATGTTGGACAGGCTAGCCGGGCGATCGCACTTCTGTTTCTTGGATGGATATTCGGGGTACAATCAGATATCAATAGCCCCCAAAGATAGAGAGAAATCATCCTTCACTTGTCCGTATGGCATCTTCGCCTTTCAGAGAATGCCTTTTGGGCTTTGCAATGCACCAGCGACATTTCAACGGTGCATGTTAGCCATCTTCACAGACATGGTGGAGGATATTATGGAGGTCATTAAGGATGATTTCTCCGTGGTGGGAGATTCATTCGAAGACTGTCTTCACAACCTAAGAAGAGTGCTCAAAAGATGTGTGGAGACAAATTTAGTGCTGAACTGGGAGAAGTGCCATTTTATGGTACAGGAAGGGATAGTCTTGGGGCATCGAGTGTCCAGTAAAGGAATTGAGGTCGACCATGCTAAGGTTGACGTGATTGAAAAGCTGCCACCGCCCACTTCAGTCAAGGTGGTGAGAAGTTTCCTTGGACACGCCGAGTTCTATAGGCGATTCATAAAAGATTTCTCCAAAATTGCTAACCCATTATGCAAACTCCTTGAAAAGGATCAGCCCTTTGTGTTTTCTAATGATTGTAGGTTGGCATTTGAGGAGCTGAAGAAGAGATTGGTGACTGAGCCCATCATTGTTTCCCCCAACTGGGAGCAACCATTTGAGCTCATGTGTGACGCAAGTGACTATGCCATAGGAGCAGTCTTGGGGCAGCGAAAGGATAAGCTGATGCACCCGATTTACTACGCAAGCAGAACGCTAAGCGGTGCACAACTCAACTGCACTGTGACAGAGAAGGAGATGTTGGCGGTGGTGTTTGCCTTCGACAAGTTCAGATCATATCTAATTGGCTCTAAGGTAATTGTATACACTGACCATGCAACTCTCAGGTACTTTATTGAGAAGAAGGAGTCTAAGCCGCGCCTGATTCATTAGGTGCTGCTATTGCAAGAATTTGACCTCGAAATTCGTGACCGTAAGGGCACAGAAAATCAAGTCGCTGATCATCTATCACGACTTGAAGGAGCTGAAAAATCAGTCGAGGTCGAAGAGATTCTGGAAACCTTTCCAGACGAGCAGCTGCTCGCAGCTAGTCTTGAGGAAGCGCCATGGTATGCAGACTTTGCAAATTACCTGGCCTGCGGTATAGTTCCCTATGAACTTTTAGCTGTACAAAAGAAAAAGTTTTATCGTGATTGCCGCATGTATTATTGGGACGAGCCTCATTTGTTTAGAATATCTGTTGATAATATGATTCGGAGGTGTGTCCCCGAGATAGAACAATCTTTTATTTTGCAGGCTTGTCACGCATCAGCATATGGAGGGCATTTTGGAGGGATTATGACAGCTGCGAAAGTGCTAGAGGCAGGATTCTTTTGGCCAACAGTGTTTAGAGATGCCCACCTATGGGTGAAGGGCTGCAATGAATGTCAGCGAATCAGGAACATTTCCCGGCGCCATGAGATGCCCATGAACCCGATTCAAGAGGTTGAGGTGTTTGATGTTTGGGGGATTGACTTCATGGGTCCCTTCGTCAGCTCATTTGGCAATAAGTACATACTTGTTGCTGTGGATTACGTGTCTAAATGGGTAGAAGCTGCAGCGTTGCCCACTAATGATGCAAGAGTGGTGGTAGGATTTTTGAAAAAGAACATATTCACCAGATTTGGGAGACCAAGAGCGATCATCAGTGACGGAGGCACTCACTTCTGTAATAGAGCCTTCGAGAAATTGCTTGCAAAGTATGATGTACGCCACAAGGTGGCTACCCCTTATCATCCGCAAACTAGTGGGCAGGTTGAAGTGTCCAAAAGAGAGATAAAGAGTGTACTAACCAAGACTGTGAATGCCACAAGAACTGATTGGGCGAAAAAGCTTGACGATGCACTCTGGGCCTATAGGACTGCATTCAAAACACCAATAGGTATGTCATCGTACAAGTTGGTATTTGGGAAGGCCTGTCACCTGCCTGTGGAGCTAGAACATCGAGCTTGGTGGGCGCTAAAGCAATTGAACATGGACCCTGATGCAGCTGTGTCGACGCCCTCTTTTTCTCGCGAAATCGGGTTTACGACATTCGCGAAGACAACTCTATTCCCGTTTGGGAATTGGGTTTTTGGAATTGAAGAGTCGCCACCTAATGATTGAGTGCATTAGGACACTAAAAAGGGTTTTTGAGTTGGAAAACCAGAGTTCGGGTAAGGGCTAGAAATTATCTCAAGGGGAAGGTGTTAGGCAGCCCTCAAGATCCACTAGTGTGGTTCCCGGCCATGCTATGTTGTGACTTTAATGCAACTAGATACACAAAGGATTTTACACATAAGGGCTGCAAATAAATACGTGACAAGTATGTGGGGATCAAGGTCTAGATGATCTAAACGCAGAAAATTAATCAATATATTGAATAAACAAAGAAGAAAACTTGGAAGAAAAGGCATAATGCAGTAAAATTAAGGAGGGTTTTGAGTAGTTGAAAAGACAGGACTTTATTGATATTAAACAAAGTTGTATAAGGAAAGGGGTCCTAGGTTTATAAATCACATGGATCATCCACACAACACCGGTAGTCAATTGTACACGTAGTGTTATCGTGTGATCATCATCTCCATGTCTACCCTTCCCACCCCGTTAAGGTATTAAGCGCGAAATAGTCTCGTTTACTTATTTCATGCTATTACCCGTCTCACCTATCAGTCCTGGAGATTTTTTAGGACTACTAATCCTAAAGGGAAGAAGATTGGCTTTTCAGAGGTTTAAAAAGGTTAAAAATACTAAGGCGTCAAACAAAACACATGAAAGCAGTTATGGGAGCACAAAAAACAATTAAGGCTCAGATAAACCTCCTTTAATCACGGAAAATCATGTAGTTTAGCATGTCTTACATGTACTGATTAGGTCGAAATTATGCTTAACGTTAGGCAGGCTGGTTCATTACATATTTTCAGGCAAGAAGTTCGCATTAGGCTCGCCTGGCTGCAACTTATCGAAGACCAGTGCAATTAATTAACTACATACTTGTTTGCGTACGTGATGGCCTATAGGCATGGCATCTACTGGTTTCAAGAATAAAGAAACAAACTGATTAAGAAAGTTGCCAGTTTTAACAGAATGATGCGAGTTCTGTAATTAGTGCTAATCTTAAAACGAGTGATTCAGATTTGATTGATAATTCCTATAGGCATGCTTTCTAGCGTCGTTAATTTAAACACTTTTTATAGGCGTAGCGAAAGTGTATAAATACTATAAGCATGGTATCTGAGTACTGTTAGTTTTTAATCCTATAAATAAGTTTGCCTACTGAACAATGCATGCATAGAGTCTGGATTTCTGGTTACTTATAGGCGTGGTATCCATATGGAGATGCAAAATTCCTATAGACATGGTATCTATATGGATGCATAAACCTATAGACATGATATCTATGTAGATGCATAAACCTATAGACATGGTATCTACGTGGATGCGTAAATGTGCAAAGCTGTAGGCAAGATACATGAGTACAGAAATGTGGTAATTCCCTATAAGCATGATATCTACCCTTTTGCATGCATGGTTACCCTTCCCTTTTCACTAATCACCCCAGAGGTTATTACAAAATTTTATTACAGACCAAGATGAATCAAAAACTGGAAATAAAATTACAATCAGAACTCTTAAGCTGCATCCAAGGAGCCTAATTCAAACCCAAGGTCTAACAATATGATATGAGCCAACTGCCAGGATCAGGTTCCAAAGCCTTTCTCTTATCTGGGATGTATCAAAGTTCCAAGGAATTTCAAGAACTCCAGGCAATGCTCACACCCAGATATCAGAACTGAATGAAAGTGCAGTGTGGAAGGGCCAGCCCTCCAATGTCCAAGTTCAGAGGGAGCTCAAGGTCCCAAGGCAAGGCTCATTGGAGGGGGGCAGAACTTAGAGTCTAGGAACAGGTGTAAGTGTAGTAGAGGGATATAAGGGATGCCAAGGCAAGCTGGTGGTCATGCCCAGCAACATAAAATGCTGGCACACCCCTGACCAGCCCACTAGCCAAACATTGGAGAGTTAGGACCTATTGAAGGTCAGGTTCAACTTTGGACAGCAATTTGGATGCTGCCAGGCCAAACCTTAACTCAAACACACATAAGGGAATAGGGATGGGAAACTGAAAGAGCTTAGGATCCAAAGGGTCCAGTTTACATCCATGGACAATAACTTTGTATATTGCCATGTTTTCTAAACTATAGCTCAAACACATAGGGGGACATGGGGAATGGGATTCATTTCAAGACATAAGCAAGATATAAGCACATTACACAAAGGTTAAATTCTACAGGCAGTAAAGTAAGCATGGACAGGAGAATTGGTAAGTAAACACATTAGAGTTGATGCTGGAATTAAAACTAGGACATACCAGTTTCAGAAAGAGACAAGCAAAAGAAAGCAGAAGTCTTCAAGCAAAGCCACAAATCTTAGAGAAAAATACTTTATGCTTGTGAGTTCAGAGAACTCGAGTGTTTGTGAAAATTCTAAGTGTATTTGAGAGTATTCAGTGAAAGTAATCAGAATTGATCGTGTCTTTGAAAGTGTAGAAGGGCATCCCCTTTTATAGTGTAGAGAAACAAGTAAGAAAGGTAAGAAAACCTTTTAAAAATCAGCCACAAATATTCTCCCTTTAGTCAAGGGATTTAATTTCAAACGGGAGAATGTAATTAAGGAAAGAGAATTTCAGTAAAATATTTCACAGCAGCATAAGATGGGAAAATACATAAGGTTTATTCAAGGAAAGAATTCAACGGTACTTGATTTGTAGAGAAAAGGAAAGGGAATCAATCAGACAACTAATAAAAATCAAAGTAAACAGGTTTAATTCGAATGGACCCAGTCAGGAATAGGTAGAGGAGGGCTCAAATAAAGAAAATCAGTGGCAATCAGTCGAGACCCCATCAAAGGAGTCCAAGATCAATCAAGTAGCTGTCAAAACCTTTTCGAAAGTAGAGTTCTTCACAATCATTTGAATCAAGAAGAGAAAGTCAAATTATTTAGAACAGAGTTCAATCGAGGAGAAGTTCAGAATCATAAGCAAAGAGATACATGTTTAATTTGCAGACTCCTAGTGAGTCTGAGAGTTCAGGGTTCCCAAGTGGAGCCTTAACTCGAACACAAAAATCCACATCGTCAAAGGAAAACCCTAGGGTTTCAAAATTGAATCAGACATGAAGTGGGAAAGCAGGTTGTTTGTTTTTCAGAGCCTCAACAAAACAGTCATGACAGCATGCTTGAACAACAAAGGAAAGAAAAAAAAATCATGAAGAACATATTCGAGAAACTCAGAACATAAATGAGTTCAGAAAGAAAGAGACATTGTAAACTTGAACACAAGCAGATGAAGCATGTAGGAACATGAGCATAGTCAAAAATAACTTTAATGGTAGGCACATATAGCAGAAGAGTAATGAAAACATAGCAGAAATTAACAGGAGAAAAGTAAAGGGTAAAAGACCATATATGCATAAAAATAAAGGAAATCATACGAGCAAGGTATAAACAAACGCACATAAAGCAAAGAAGAAAAGGATCAGAAAGATTTTTCAAAAATCCTTGCGGAAACCTAAAAATCGGAGAGAAACGATTTTGACAAAAACTTTTGGGGAAAACACTCAAAATGTCAAGAAAAGCATAGGCATAGTACAGATCTAAACAAATAATGGTGAAAGAACCTCGAATGGCTTAGGGTTTCAGAGAAACCCTAGAAACGAGAAAGGCTTGGAAGAACAAGATCAGACCCTGAGTCGAAACGGTCAGGAATCAAGCTTCCAGTGCTTGAACATGCCAGAGCGTGGCCGGAGAACCCTAGATCTACAGATCTGAGACAAATCTGAGAGAGGACCATCAAGGTCAAGCTTCCAAACTTCGAATAGCTCAGGCTTAGGGGTGAGAGAGGGTTAGTACAGGCTATCTATGGCAGGAGATGCCATGGATTTCTGTGGAAACGAGGTGAGATAAGGTGGGAGGTGGTTAGGGTTTCGGAGAGGCTAGAGAGGGTTTGAGGGAGACGAAGGGAGTTAGAGGTGGCGTCTCTATGCAAATGAGGTAGGGTTAGAGGGGTTAGGTGATTAAAAAAGGAAAGGAAGGATATCAGCCGTTGATCAAAATGATCAATGGCTTGGATTTTAAAAGAAAACCGGGCGGGTTTGAGAACGGGTCGTGAGTTGGGTATTTTAGGAATTGGGTCGTTTAATTTGGGGGCGGAATTGGGCCAGATTAAGGCTACAATTGAAAGGGGGAAGGGCTGTTATTGAAATAGAAATAGGCTAAGTGTTAAATAGCCAATTTTCCCCTTTTTATTTTATAAAAAATAATAATAGTGATTTCAAAAGCAAATTAAAAGTACTGGGCCAACGGATACTATATAAATATTAAATTAAAAATACTGGAAATAATTTTTGTAGTTATAAAATGCTATTAACCGTAAAATAGGCTATAATTGCAATTACACGCAATTTAGCTTTAAAAATACCAAATGAATTTGAAAAAATATACAAAAAATCACCTTAATTATATTTTGGTGTAAATATGAGAATGAAATAAGTTATTTACCAAAATGATAATTTGGGGAATAATTATTGGATTTTGTGGTATTAAAATAGGCAATAAATTGGTTTAAAAATCATTTAAATTTTGGAAAAAAGTACCAAAACTTGGGTATGCTCATATATGCATACATATGTTATTTTGAAAGTATTTTGAGTATAAAAAATATCTAGGGAAAAATTGGATATCAACAGCTGCCCCTCTTTACCCGGAAAGGATGAAAGAGTTATCGGGTAAAGATAGGATGGCCAATTTTGACCGAAAGAGGTGATTTGCAAAGAATTTCGACCGAGCTCTGTCTCTTGAGCTGCCTACATATCCTTGGTTTTACAGGAATCAGGCCATATGTAGTTCGGGGTCCATCGGCGGAATATGCCAATAGAGTTTCGAAAAGGACGGACGCGATGTTTAGGTTGTAGTTGAAATCTGATAGGCTGCGGGAACTGGAGCGGGATCGATCCTGTTGAGATGGCCGTTGCTAGCCGGCGTACCTGCAAGTGAGCAATACAACGTATAATGTGCGTAAATTTAAACGTGATGCAAGTTCCCTTTGGACCATGAATGTTGTCTTTGGACGGTTGTCGAAGTCCTCAGACCATGATCTCCTGGGCCATGAAGCGCATAATAAGGGATTTGCAGGCCATGAATAATGTTCTTGGGCTATGATGATGGTGCCTCCGAACCATGATGCCTTTGAATAATGGTGTGCAGAATATAAAGCGGGGTCCTCGGGCCATGGCATGGCGTTCTCGGGCTTTGAAAATGGTACCTCCAAACAATGACACCTTTGGCGATATTTCAGCCCATGAAATGCAGGATTTGGCGATATTTCAGCCGATGTGAAGAAGAAATGTAAATGGCGATATTTCAGCCGACAGAAATTTAAATAAAGCTGGCGATGTTTCAGCCGATGTGAAGAAGAAATGTAAATGGCGATATTTCAGCCGACAGAAATTTAAATAAAGTTGGCGGTGTTTCAGCCGATGTAGAAAAATGTAAATGGCGATATTTCAGCCGGCAGGAATTTAAATAAAGTTGGCAGTATTTCAGCCGATGTAGAAAAATGTAAATGGCGATATTTCAGCCGACAGAAATTTAAATAAGGTTGGCGGTGTTTCAGCCGATGTAAAAAAAATGTAAATGGCAATATTTCAGCCGACAGGAATTTAAATAAGGTTAGCGGTGCTTCAGCCGATGTAGATGGAGGTAGAGCTTAACCTCGGAAGGCAGAAAGGTAGCCTTATGCAATGCAGAGAAAAATGCAGAATGAGACAGTGCTTAGTCTCGGAAGGCAGAAAGGTAGCCTTATGCAATGCAGAGAAAAATGCAGATGGAGACAATGCTTAGTCTCGGAAGGCAGAAAAGTAGCCTTATGCAATGCAAGAAAATGCAGATGGAGGTAGAGCTTAACCTCGGAAGGCAGAAAGGTAGCCTTATGCAATGCAGAGAATGCAGATGGAGACAATGCTTAGTCTCGAAAGGCAGAAAGTAGCCTTATGCAATGCAAGAATGCAGATGGAGACAATGCTTAGTCTCGAAAGGCAGAAAAGTAGCCTTATGCAGTGTGCGAGAATAGAGGTGAAGAGTGACAAAATTTCTTAGCTGAGAGACGATAGCTGCTAGTTGATTGTCACTGTGGCTGCTGGGGATGTTGCGTGCGAGTAACACTTGAAAATAGGTAATGATTCTGGGAGTTGTATTCCTGAAAAGTATGAGTTTGTAACCGTATCCGATGATTCTATGTCTTGGGGTACCTGCATTCAAAGAAAGATTGTGAGTTTTGTCAAGGGGGAAGGTTAGTTCGTCTTCCCGCGGACTGCGCTCGTCCTACTCGGCTCTTGCTTTCATTGGGTAGCGTTGCTGACAAAGCTGTTCTGATAGTATTTATGCATGATTTAGCAAAATAATAAAATATGATGTATATACGTAATAGATAAAACGTTTTTAGATGAACCGACGACTGCGACACGGTTCAAGATATCGCAACCTCTTTTGCTCCGGAATTTTGAGGGTCCTCCTCAAAATTCTGCCCCAGTTTACTGGGCCGGTGCCTCTGACGGCTACGCGTGGTGATTGGCGGAGATCAACTTCGGAATTTTGAGGGTCCTCCTCAAAATTCTGCCCCAGTTTCCAGTTGTGGGGGGAAATGAAAATTTTATTGAATTGTGACCGTACCCATAGGGCTGCCTATGTATCCCCTCTTAAACGAGAATCAGGTCAGGCGTAGTTCAAATTACATCATACAGAAATCATAATGATTACACATAATAGCGTTTGACTGCATCTGAATTAATTGTCTTTGGCCATACTTCTCCATCCATCTCTGCGAGTATAAGGGCTCCCCCGGTTAGAACCCGGTGAACCATGTACGGACCTTGCCAGTTGGGAGAAAATTTTCCTTTGGCTTCGTCTTGGTGCGGAAAAATCTTCTTCAGTACTAACTGCCCTGGCGCGAACTGTCTTGGTCTGACTCTCTTGTTGAAAGCTCTGGTCATTCTATTCTGATAAAGCTGACCATGGCAAACTGCATTCAGTCTTTTTCCGCGTCTCCTTCGTCCATCCATATCTGATGATATCCAGCAAAACAATCGACAAATGACTGCAGCTCGTGCTTGGCACAGTTGCCAATCAGGATGTGTATGTTCGGCAAAGGGAAGTCGTCTTTCGGACTGGCCCGTTTGAGGTCCCGGTAGTCGACACAGACTCTGACCTTCCCGTCCTTCTTTGGCACTGGCACAATGTTGGCCAACCATGTTGGATACTCTACTACTCTAAGGACCTTGGCTTTGACTTGTTTGGTAACTTCCTCCTTGAATTTCAAACTTATGTCTGGCTTGAACTTTCTGAGCTTCTGCTTTACCGACGGACATGTCGGATCTGTTGGCAGTTTGTGAGCTACAATAGATGTACCGAGACCGGTCATATCATCATATGACCAGGCAAATATGTCCTCATATTCCTTTAAGAACTCCGTGTACTCTTCCTTTTCTGACGGTGACAGGTGAACACTGATGCGCGTTTCCTTGACATTCTTTGTATCCCCCAGGTTGACGACCTCGGTTTCGTGCAAGTTAGACTTAGGTCTATTCTCAAAGTCTTCGACCTCTTTAACGATCTCTTCTGGTATTTCATCTTCTTCTGAGTCTATATCCATTTGTTGCATTACCTCGTCGCATGTCGCGTTCATCGGTTCATCAAGATAAGTAATAATAATGCTGTGTAAAGTAAAGTAAATTTCAGAGAAAAAGAGATAATAAGAGCGAGATTTATAAAAATTGAAATGCTTTAATAAATGCTGAAAGAATTGTTTTGAACATCGGGGCTCTTCTCAAAGTTTTAAAGTTAATACTGAAGGGAAATCAACTAATGAAAAAGTAAAAGATAATGCATAATGCTTTGTTCAACCTTGCTACCCCGAAGCTCTCCGGGCCTTGGTGGTTCTGATGGACCAATTGTTGAGGCGCTCTCCTCGGTTCACTGCCTGTATGGAAGGGCCTTCCTCCCCTTCCTCCTCGAGAATGACGTGACAGTCCATATTGTCATCTTCCAAGAACAGGTTCTTCATTGCTGCTAATGCTTCATCTTCCTCTGACCCATATATGATGTTGGCCGGCTGGAAAGTCTGTTCCAGGCGGGGTATAGGGTGCTCCAGCGGATAGTAAGGGCCGCGCCATGGTGGCGACCAGTTCCTGAATTCCTGCCAAGTATATCCATACCCTAACCCGAAAGTGGTGCCATGCTTCTTCAGTTTGATAGGCTTGGTGATTCCCTGAAGGTTCTTGCCGAGCTCTTTGCCAGGTTCATACCCGCTCCAGTTTAGTATACTCTCTATCTTGTTATCCCACCACTTATCTTTGTCCACGGCATTGACTCGCTCAATGTGATGGTAAGTTTCTCCTCCTAGCTTCCTTCTTCCTTCAATTGCTGGGATGGTTTGGCGACTGTATATGGGGTTACTCCCGTCACCATGAATAATCACTTCTTGGTGATTCCACTCGAAGTTTACTGCCTTGTGCAGGGTTGATGCTACGGCTCCAGCGGCGTGGATCCAAGGTCGTCCCAGTAGTAAGTTGTAGTATGCTGGGATGTCTATTACTTGAAAATCAACATCGAACCAAGTTGGCCCCATTTGTAGACACAAACTGATCTCCCCAATAGTGGACCTTTGGGAACCATCAAAAGCTTTGACGTTGATAGCCCCATCCTTGATTTCATGCAGACTCTTCCCCAATGTTCTGAGGGTCACCAATGGACAAATGTTGAGGCTGGATCCTCCGTCAATCAAAGTTCTGGTGATGAAATAGTCTTCACATTGCACAGTGATGTGCAACGCTTTGTTATGGCCTAAACCTTCAGGGGGTAACTCATCCTCGTGGAAAATGATCTTATGACTCTCCAATACCTGCCCGACCATGTTCACCATTTTTCCTCCAGTTATATTGTTGGGTACATACGCCTCGCTTAGTATCTTCATCAGGGCGTTCTTGTGTGTCTCGGAGCTTTGCAGTAGAGCTATAATGGAGATCTGTGCTGGTGTTTTATTTAATTGATCAACAACTGAGTATTCTTTCGCCTGTATCTTCCGCCAGAGATCATCGGGTCCAGTTTCAATAGGCCATCCAGAGGCCTGCTTACTTGATTCAACTAAGTGCTCCGGAGTATAAATTCTGCCAGTCCTGGTCATACCCTCTGCTGCGATTGCTTCTCCAGACTTAATTTTCCCTTCCTTCTTGCCTCGGCGGTGTAATCCCAAGGAATGGCCTGTGTCTGGAATGGCGTTACTTCTGACATCGCTACAGGAATGGGCACTCTCGTTTTGGGTGGCAACACAGCAACTTCAAATGGTGCCTTTGGAGATCCAAACTCCACCTCAATCGGCTCTGCGGTCCTTTGGGATGACGGCGTTTCAAACTCGAGAGGCACAGACATGTTTACTTCAGCATCCCTAGAGGGTTGGATCTGGACTACAATTGGATTCAATGTGATGGTTGGTTTCTTGGGCTCGTCACCTTCGGCAATTAATCCAATCGACCCCTTGGGGTCCCAATCATCTTCTACCTCGATCATGTGCACACCACCACCCTTATGATCAAGCAAAGGATTGTTTAGAACATTAGGAGCAGGTTCTTTGGCCACGATGATTTTGTTGTCAATTAGATCTTGGATTTTGTCTTTCAGAGATCGGCACTCATCAATGGTATGCCCTTTTATGCCGCAATGGTACGCACATGTTTTATTTGGATTGACCCACTGGGAAGGATTTTCTGGAGTTATGGCAGGGATTGGGGTGACGTAACCGGCTGCTTTGAGCCTTTCATATAATTGGTCGATTGGCTCGGCGATGGTGGTGTATTGCCTGGGAGGTTTGCGGTCAAAGTTAGGGCGTGGCCTGGGGAAGTTTTGGCGGGCGGGAGGTGATTGGTAGTGAGCATTATAGGCTGGGTAGACGGGTGCAGGTTGGGAATATTTTGGTGAGGTAGGAGATGAGTGGTAAGCAGGTGATGGAAATTGGTAAGAGGGCGGAGGTAATTGGTAATTGGGAATAGGCTGGTATGTGATGGGGGGTACCGGGTAGGCCTGGTATTTTACTGGGGACTTGGTTCTCTGTGCAACCATCACAGCACTCACGTCCTTTTTCTTGGACGCGCCACCAGATTGTAGGGCTTTGTTGGTAGCCTGCAGTGCTTCAAAATTAGTGACCATTCCGCTCTTAATGCCCTCTTCAATCCTTTCTCCCAGCTTGATGATATCGGAGAATTTCTGGCCCTCTATCAACATTAACCTCTCATAATACTGCGGATCCTGAGCTCGGACGAAAAATCGGTTCATTTGTTCTTCCTCTAAGGCCGGCCTGACCTTAGCAGCCTCGGATCTCCATCGAGTAGCATACTCGCGGAATGTCTCAGTGGGTTTCTTTTTCAGATTCTGGATGTAGAAGACATCTGGTGCATTTTCTGTATTGAATATGAACCTATCCATGAAATCGGACGCCATTCCTACCCAGCTTGTCCACTTCTTGGGGTCTTGGCTGATGTACCAAGATAGCACGTCGCCTATCAAACTTCTCATGAAGAGTTTCATGCGAATCTTTTCATCTCTTCCTACGCCGACCAGCTTATCACAGTAGGTCCTCAAATGGACCCTGGGATCTCCTGTGCCATCAAACATTTCGAACTTGGGAGGTTTGTACCCCTCGGGAAGTTCAACGTCTGGATGGATGCAAAGATCCTCATAATTCAGCCCTTTAATGCCTTTGTTTCCTTCAACGCCCTATACTCGACTGGTCAATTTCTTGAGCTCGGCAGCCAAGTTCTTGATGAGAGAATCTTTGTCATCAGATTCTGGTGTGTTTGTAATGGGTTTGGTGTAGTGTGGCAAGGTTTCCACATATATGGGAGTGTGGTGGGGATGATCATTTGATGGTTCAGGGATGAGGAGTGGAGTGTTGTTGGGATGTGTGCTGCAATGAGTAGTGGGCTGTTTCTGCGGCTTTGGGATGGGGTGTTGAGCATTGGGAAAGTTGACGTCTGGAGTAGTGAGGGAGAATGACAGACTTGCCAAGTTTCGAACTTGGTCTAGCTCTTCTTGAAATTTCAGTAGCTTCTGTTCGAGCTGTGCGGCACTTTCTTTGGATACCTGAACACCCTGAGGAACTTCTACCCTTTCAGCTGAGTCGTCCTTTCTGATGTTGTTCACGTTCTCCATCTTTGCTTTGTTCTTGCTTTTGATAGGACTTGGAGGAGGAGGAGGTGGAGGGCCCTTAGATCTTGTGGAGTTGGATGATGATGCCAGAATGCACGAACTAACCTTTTTGGGGAGGGGAATAAAAAATAAAAGTAAGAACAAAAAAAAGGTAGCAAGTTAGTGCGGATTCTGTGAAAAATATTGCAATATTTAAACACATAGTACAAGAATATAAATCGTGTCCTAAATTGGATGCCTCGTTGTGCCCGAGGTAGGCCTAGCGACAAGTTGATTTGGAGAACTTATAATGCTAAATGCCTCATTTTATTGATAAAAATGAGACGAATCCCAAAACGACACTAAAATTGCATAAAGTAAAAAAAATGTCACTAATGGCTGTTGGCCTTATTACATTTAAAAGCAAAAGAAAGACTCCTAACTACTTGGTCCAAGAAGGACCTTCCGCAGGTTGAATGCTCTCGTTGATCAAATCCTCCAGCTCGCGTAGGTTCACCAGTAAAAATGCCTTTGCCAGGCGTTCTCCTTCGTTTCCCTCAGCATTCTGGCAGTCGGTGACTCTTTTTCTTACTTTTCCTTCCAATTCTAGATATCCCAGCTTCTTACTAGCTTGGGCGACCCTCTCTTTCCATTCATTGATTTGGTCACTTGATGGGAGATTCCTCCACCAGGTCAGCAAGAGTGAGGGTATACTGACCATACCGGAGTCGGGGACCTTGTTCTCCACACCCACCGGACTCGACTATTAAAACCAATAATTAGCATAAACAACTTTTAGTTCTCCAAATAAATGCACAGAATATGGTGTTGTCCGTTTGGGTCCCAGGGGAACCCAGTGGACTTTGGATAAGGCTATCTTAAAGAGTCATTATGTGGACAACATAACCGACTCGAGTAGGTTTGACAGTGATGCATGAACAGTTAAACAGGATAGGGTTTCTATGGGGTGCTAGACCGGTACCCTTGAGCGGACAACTCAAGAGGGAAAGGCACGGAACCGTCGACTGCACCGCTGATCGACTAGTTTTACCGCAAATACGCCTTTGCAGAAATTTAGGGGGTAATAATATTGGAAGAGCGCAACCACTCATCAAGCGTTGCTATGGTATTTGTTTGGAACGAGTGGAATATGATATTGAAGATGCAATTACAAAAAATGAAACAGATTGTCACGTATTTTCACGTTCATAATGGTTACAATAACTGCTCGAAAGTTACAACAGTATTGAAAGAAAGCAGTAAATGAAAGCGTTAAAGAAAAAGGAAACAAAAAGACAAGTCAGTCTCGAATAAAGGCATTAAACAAAGCAATAAAAGAAAACAATAAAGTCACATATAACATGAAGTGGTAAAAGCCTAAAGAAATCCCCAGCAGAGTCGCCATGCTGTCGACGCCCCCTTTTTCTCGCGAAATCGGGTTTACGACATTCGGGAAGACAACTCTATTCCCGTTTGGGAATTGGGTTTTTGGAATTGAAGAGTCGCCAGCTAATGATTAAGTGCATTAGGACACTAAGAAGTGTTTTTGAGTTGGAAAACCAGAGTTCAGGTAAGGGCTAGAAATTATCTCAAGGGGAAGGTGTTAGGCACCCCTCAAGATCCACAAGTGTGGTTCCCGGCCATGCTATGTTGTGACATTAATGCAACTAGACACACAAAGTATTTTACACATAAGCGCTGCAAATAAATACGTGACAAGTATGTGGGGATCAAGGTCTAGATGATCTAAACGCAGAAAATTAATCAATATATTGAATAAACAAAGAAGAAAACTTGGAAGAAAAGGCATAATACAGTAAAATTAAGGAGGGTTTTGAGTAGTTGAAAAGACAGGATTTTATTGATATTAAACAAAGTTGTATAAGGAAAGGAGTCCTAGGTTTATAAATCACATGGATCATCCACACAACACCGGTAGTCAATTGTACGCGTAGTGTTATCGTGTGATCATCATCTCCATGTTTACCCTTCCCACCCCGTTAAGGTATTAAGCGCGAAATAGTCTCGTTTACTTATTGCATACTATTACCCGTCTCACCTATCAGTCCTGGAGGTTTTTTAGGACTACTAATCCTAAAGGGAAGAAGCTTGGCTTTTCAGAGGATTAAAAAGGTTAAAAATACTAAGGCGTCAAACAAGACATATGAAAACAGTTATGGGAGCACAAAAAACAATTAAGGCTCAGATAAACCTCCTTTAATCACAGAAAATCATGTAGTTTAGCATGTCTTACATGTACTGATTAGGTCGAAATTATGCTTAATGTTAGGCAGGCTGGTTCATTATATATTTTCAGGCAAGAAGTTCGCATTAGGCTCGCCTGGCTGCAACTTATCAAAGGCCAGTGCAATTAAATAACTACATACTTGTTTGCCTACGTGATGGCCTATAGGCATGGCATCTACTGGTTTCAGGAATAAAGAAACAAACTGATTAAGAAAGTTGCCAGTTTTAACAGAATGATGCGAGTTCTGTAATTAGTGCTAATCTTAAAACGAGTGATTCAGATTTGATTGATAATTCCTATAGGCATGCTTTCTAGCGTCGTTAATTTAAACACTTTTTATAGGCGTAGCGAAAGTGTAGAAATACTATAAGCATGGTATCTGAGTACTGTTAGTTTTTAATCCTATAAATAAGTTTGCCTAGTGAACAATGCATGCATAGAGTTTGGATTTCTGGTTACTTATAGGCGTGGTATCCATATGGAGATGCAAAATTCCTATAGACATGGTATCTATATGGATGCATAAACCTATAGACATGATATCTATGTGGATGCATAAACCTATACACATGGTATCTACGTGGATGCGTAAATGTGCAAAGCTGTAGGCAAGATACATGAGTACAGAAATGTGGTAATTCCCTATGAGCATGATATCTACCCCTTTGCATGCATGGTTACCTTTTCCTTTTCACTAATCACCCCAGAGGTTATTACAAAATTTTATTACAGACCAAGATGAATCAAAAACTGGAAATAAAATTACAATCAGAACTCTTAAGCTGCATCCAAGGAGCCTAATTCAAACCCAAGGTCTAACAATATGATATGAGCCAACTGCCAGGATCAGGTTCCAAAGCCTTTCTCTTATCTGGGATGTGTCAAAGTTCCAAGAAATTTCAAGAACTCCAGGCAATGCTCACACCCTGATATCAGAACTGAATGAAAGTGCAGAGTGGAAGGGCCAGCCCTCCAATGTCCAAGTTCAGAGGGAGCTCAAGGTCCCAAGGCAAGACTCATTGGAGGGGGCCAGAACTTAGAGTCTAGGAACAAGTGTAAGTGTAGTAGAGGGATATAAGGGATGCCAAGGCAAGCTGGTGGTCATGCCCAGCAACATAAAATGCTGGCACACCCCTGACCAGCCCACTGGCCAAACATTGGAGAGTTAGGACCTATTGAAGGTCAGGTTCAACTCTGGACAGCAATTTTGATGCTGCCAGGCCAAACCTTAACTCAAACACACATAAGGGAATAGGGATGGGAAACTGAAAGAGCTTAGGATCCAAAGGGTCCAGTTTACATCCATGGACAATAACTTTGTATATTGCCATGTTTTCTAAACTATAGCTCAAACACATTGGGGGACATGGGGAATGGGATTCATTTCAAGACATAAGCAAGATATAAGCACATTACACAAAGGTTAAATTCTACAGGCAGTAAAGTAAGCATGGACAGGAGAATTGGTAAGTAAACACATTAGAGTTGATGCTGGAATTAAAACTAGGACATACCTGTTTCAGAAAGAGACAAGCAAAAGAAAGCAGAAGTCTTCAAGCAAAGCCACAATTAGAGAAAAACACTTTATGCTTGTGAGTTCAGAGAACTCGAGTGTTTGTGAAAATTCTAAGTGTATTTGAGAGTATTCAGTGAAAGTAATCAGAACTGATCGTGTCTTTGAAAGTGTAGAAGGGCATCCCCTTTTATAGTGTAGAGAAACAAGTAAGAAAGGTAAGAAACCCTTTTAAAAATCAGTCACAAATATTCTCCCTTCAGTCAAGGGATTTAATTTCAAACGGGAGAATGTAATTAAGGAAAGGGAATTTCAGTAAAATCTTTCACAGCAGCATAGGAGGGGAAAATACATAAGGTTTATTTAAGGATAGAATTCAACGGTACTTGATTTGTAGAGAAAAGGAAAGGGAATTAATCAGACAACTAATAAAAATCAAAGTAAACAGGTTTGATTCGAATGGACCCAGTCAGGAATAGGTAGAGGAGGGCTCAAACAAAGAAAATCAGTGGCAATCAGTCGAGACCCCATCAAAGGAGTCCAAGATCAATCAAGTAGCTGTCAAAACCTTTTTGAAAGAAGAGTTCTTATATATAAAACTCACAATCATGTGAATCAAGAAGAGAAAGTCAAATTATTTAGAACAGAGTTCAATCAAGGAGAAGTTCAGAATCATAAGCAAAGAGATACATGTTTAATTTGCAGACTCCTAGTGAGTCTGAGAGTTCAGGGTTCCCAAGTGGAGCCTTAACTCGAACACAAAAATCCACATCGTCAAAGGAAAACCCTAGGGTTTCAAAACTGAATCAGACATGAAGTGGGAAAGCAGGTTGTTTGTTTTCAGAGCCTCAACAAAACAGTCATGACAGCATGCTTGAACAACAAAGGAAAGAAAAAAAAATCATGAAGAACATATTCGAGAAACTCAGAACATAAACGAGTTCAGAAAGAAAGAGACAGTGCAAACTTGAACACAAGCAGATGAAACATGTAGGAACATGAGCATAGTCAAAAATAACTTTAACGGTAGGCACCTATAGCAGAAGAGTAATGAAAATATAGCAGAAATTAACAGGAGAAAAGTAAAGGGTAAAAGACCATATATACATAAAAATAAAGGAAATTATACGAGCAAGGTATAAACAAACACACATAAAGCAAAGAAGAAAAGGATCAGAAAGATTTTTCAAAAATCCTTGCGGAAACCGTAAAAGTCGGAGAGAAACAATTTTGACAAAAACTTTTGGAAAAAACACTCAAAATGTCAAGAAAAGTATAGACATAGTACAGATCTAAACAAATAATGGTGAAAGAACCTCGAATGGCTTAGGGTTTCAGAGAAACCCTAGAAACGAGAAAGGCTTGGAAGAACAAGATCAGACCCTGAGTCGAAACGGTCAGGAATCAAGCTTCCAGTGCTTGAACATGCCGGAGTGTGGACAGAGAACCCTAGATCTACAGATCTGAGACAAATCTGAGAGAGGACCATCAAGGTCAAGCTTCCAAACTTCGAATAGCTCAGGCTTAGGGGTGAGAGAGGGTGAGTACATGCCATCTATGTCAGGAGATGCCATGGATTCCGGTGGAAACGAGGTGAGATAAGGTGGGAGGTGGTTAGGGTTTCGGAGAGGCTAGAGAGGGTTTGAGGGAGACGAAGGGAGTTAGAGGCGGCGTCTCTATGCAAATGAGGTAGGGTTAGAGGGGTTAGGTTATTAAAAAAGGAAAGGAAGGATATCAGCCGTTGATCAAAATGATCAATTGCTTGGATTTTAAAAGAAAACTGGGCGGGTTTGAGAACGGGTCGTGGGTTGGGTATTTTAGGAATTGGGTCGTTTAATTTGGGGGCGGAATTGGGCCAGATTAAGGCTACAATTGAAAGGGGGAAGGGCTGTTATTGAAATAGAAATAGGCTAAGTGTTAAATAGCCAATTTTTCCCTTTTTATTTTATAAAAAATAATAATAATAATTTCAAAAGCAAATTAAAAATACTGGGCCAAAGAATACTATATAAATATTAATTTATAAATACTGGAAATAATTTTTGTAGTTATAAAATGCCATTAACTGTAAAATAGGCTATAATTGCAATTACACGCAATTTAGCTTTAAAAATACCAAATGAATTTGTAAAAATGTACAAAAAATCACCTTAATTATATTTTGGTGTAAATATGAGAATGAAATAAGTTATTCACCAAAATTATAATTTGGGGAATAATTATTGGATTTTGTGGTATTAAAATAGGCAATAAATTGGTTTAAAAATTATTTAAATTTTGGAAAAAAGTACCAAAACTTGGGTATGCTCATATATGCATACATATATTATTTTGAAAGTATTTTGAGTATAAAAAATATCTAGGAAAAAATTGGGTATCAACAAGCTGGAGAAAATCGACTGACAGAGTTGCATGAGCTGGAGGAATTTAGATATCAAGCCTTTGAAAGCATGAGGCTCTACAAGGAAAGAATGAAGAAGCTGCATGACAAGCACATTGTGGATAGAAATTTCAAACCCGGTGACAAGGTATTATTTTATAATTCAAGGTTGAGATTGTTTCCGGGTAAGTTAAACTCCCGATGGTCAGGACCGTTCAGAGTGGTGCAAATGTTCGCAAGTGGAGCTGTAGAGATCGAATCAGAAGATGGGACAAACAAGTTCACAGTAAATGGGCAAAGGTTGAAACATTACCTTGGAATAGCTGAAGAAAAAGGGGATATAGTGGTGATCAATTTGAAAGAACCCCAGTACGCGAATGAGGAGTGATGATCAAATACTTGCGTCGTGCCGCGACGTTAAATCAGGCGCTGCGTGGGAGGCAACCCACGAATGTGTTGTTAAGTGTAGTATGCAACTTCTTGTATAAAAAATAAAAAAATAACGCTGGGAACACCTGGATTAACGCGCCCGCGCTAAGCCAGCGCTAATCAGGTTTAATTCTGCCCGCTGATGGAACAACTAGCGCGGCCGCGCTAAGCCAGCGCGCAGCCCGCGCTAATAGGGTTTCCTTCTGCCTTGTGTTAATTAAACTAGCGCGCCCGCGCTAAGGCCGCGCTAGTCCAGGTAAGTTCCGACTTTTTTTTTATTTTTTTATTTTCTTCTACTACCCCAATTAGTTCAAAACCTACCCGCCCCACCCCTCTTACTTTCCCCAATCCCTCTTCCTCTCACACGCCTAAACAAACCCAAACCCTCCCTTCTTCTTCTTCCTCATCTATTCCTCCATTCCTCCTCCTCCATACCCAACCATATACATCACCACCTTCCCTCTCTTCCTCAATCCTTATACTTTTGCTCTCCTTTCCTCTACTGGTATTGTTTCTCCCTTAGATTTTGTTTGTAGTTCTTTAATTTTATTTTTTTTAGTTTCTTTTCTTCTTTTTACTTTTTATAGTAGAAGGTAGTCTTATTTTAGGGTGGAAACATATGTTAGTAGTTAGGTAGGCTGAAATTTAACACATACAAATTGTGGTTGTGTGGTGTGTTTATTGAGTTATTGTGGTGGTGTTCCTTGTGTTGAAGGGATGGTTGGGGCTTACAATTAACCATTGGCCACCATGTGTTTGTGAAAATGCCTCTTTGGAGGAAGTGTTGTGACCATTCCGTGGTGAAGTCTGAGTAGCCACGGTTGGGTCACCCGATTGAATAGAACTGACGTTGGACTAATTGCAGGTACCATGCCTCCTCGCAAACGCCAAGCAACAGGTTCCTCCTCTAGCCGCCCGGCTACAGCCAACACTGGGGGACGGCCTCGAAAGTCGGTTGATACAAGGCCCTTCAATAGTCAAAAGTTCGTGTCCGCCAAGGCACAGGACAGGTTTAACAAGAAAGAGGCCAAAACAATTGTACTGGAACAAACCATGGATCCCAATGCACTGGATACTACCTGCCCCAATATACCCTTCGAGTTTTGAGGCGGCGGCACCTGGATATATTTTTTGAGGAGCCTATCACTGCAAATGTCATGCTTGTTAGGGAATTCTATGCGAACCTCCCAGAACATGATGACTACACGGTTACAGTGCGCAAGAGACCGGTCAATGCTTCTTTGGAGAATATCCGGACTCTATACAAGCTTCCTCCACCAGCTCAGGGGTACGTGGATGCATACCAATCATACAGTGGAAAACATACTTCCTGGTCCACATTCACCGACACCATCTGTCAGCCGGGATCCACTCTACAGTGGTACAAATATGGGAATAAGTTCCACTCCTCGGCCCTCAAGTTTGAGGCCAAATGTTGGTTGTACTTCATCAATAGCCGCCTCCTACCCTCCAAGAACTTGTCAGAGGTGAACATCCCTCGAGGGTGCCTAATTTGGTGCTTCATGAATAATGCTCTATTTGACGTGGCCAGAGTCATACACGATGAAATGTTCCAGCGGGTCCGGGTTCAACGATATGGGTTATACTACCCGTCTCTTATCACCAGGTTGTGCCTTCAAGCTAATGTGCCGAGCAACCTTGCTTTAGATGGCCGAGTTCCTGTGGTACATCCTTTCACGGCTGAGAGGGTCACCACAGGCAAGGAAGTGGTAGCGGCTGAGGAATTGATTGGCCATGATTCTGATGAGGGTGATGACGCGGAGGAGGAGCAACAACAGGTAGACGATGCTGAGGAGATTATAGGTGATGAGCAGCCAGCTCAACTACAGGTTGAGGAAGTTGCAGGCCCGTCTAGGGTTAGTCGGGGACAGCGGTTAGACCGCATGGAGCAAAAGATAGCTGAAATACGAACCTCAGTGACTGACCTGGGGACTCGTGTTGATGAAATGACAACCCAGAAGAAGAAATCAGAAAACCGGATCATGGGTTGGCTCCGTGCATTGGGTCGGGCGTGCAATGTAGACGCCGACACTGTTTTCGACCAGGATTGAGTGTCAGGGAAGTTCCCTTTTCCCTTCTTTTGATTTACTTGGCCATGAGGACATGTCCTCAATTTAAGTGTGGGGTGGGGGATAGGGATACTTCATTGTATGTTTGTAATTGTAACAATTCATTGTTTGTTTTGGTTGTTTTGTCTTGCTTTGATTGTGTTGGTAGTAGAATAATAGTCATTAGGTAAGTGAAAATAGTAAGTGACTTGTCCCAACGACGGATCTCTTTCGGCGGGGTTCTTGAGGGACTAAGTCGAGAGAAAAAAAATGGAATATAGAGACTCTTCCTGATGACGGATCCTTTAGACAATTTTCTTGAGGGAAGTTAGTCTAGAGAAAATACAAAAAGATTTTTTATTTTATTTTTAGGTAGTGTAACAACTCCCCCCACGGTTCTTTTCCAAGGGTTTAGCTTGAACCGGGTATAGGTAGTTTTTGTTTTTGTTTTAGGTTAGGATTAATGGACTATGAGTTAAAATCGAAAGAAAAACCCTTAGAGTTTCTACACCTGAACACGATAGATACTAGAGTGTAACGCTTAGCGTCAAGGGTTGAATCTTGTTTAAGTGCCTTAAAAATTGTATGTTTGTACCTAACTTGAACACTCAAAAGAGAATGTCTTGATAAACTGATCCGGAGTGAGTCATGTGCCATGTGTGTGTGAGTGTAACTGTATTCCATGCTTTACATTTGATGCCTAGAACTTGCCCTGTGTGTTTGCGAAATGAAATAGTAGCTTCATTCAGTTTTGGAAGGGATATAGGCATTTCTTTGTTGAGCCAGACATATAAAGTAAACCCACCTGAATGCATTACATCTTAGTTAACCCCGTTGAACCTATAAGCCTGTTTCTTTGGCAACCATATTGTGAACCTTACCCAATTGTTTGAATAGCCTGCTGTTTGAACCCGTCCTCCTCTCACTAAGCACTAGAATGGTATTGAAAATATACAAAAGCAAAAGTGTGGGGTGGTGGTTTGGTTTTTGAGTGGAACCATTGAAATAAAGAAAAGGTGCAGAATGTTGATACATAAAAGGAGGAGCACCACAAAAAGAAAAAAAAAATATATATTGTATACTGATTGATAAGTGGTAGCTTGTACAAATTGCACCTAATGTATGGGGATGTTTAAATAAATGTGGTGGAGTGTTGGCTGACAAAACGATGATCTTGAAGTTTAAGGTAATTGTATTAAAAGTGCTTAGGGAGGTTAGTCACTATATCCAAATATATCCTACCTGTTCCTTAGCCTACATTACAACCAAATAAAGTCCTGTTGATCTTAGACTGAGTGGGGCTCGATTAGTAGAGTACTACACTACGGGCAAGCCTATGGTGCATCTTTGTGGCATGTGAATGTTTTTTTTTGAGAGCGAGAGAATTTTGCCTATCTTAGTTCCTAATTGTCCTAAATATCATTGTATGTGGAACTACTCTCTTGTGTGATGTGAGGGCATGTGATTCACAACGGAAAGGTAAGTCTTGACTCTTGTATAGAGTGGTTTGAGTAAGTGCGAATGTTGCATGGTACGAAAGATTTGATTCTTGAAGTAAAGTTGCTCACTACTAGGTGCAAATTTTGTAAAATGTTCATGGTGTGAGTCGTTAAGGGAAAAGCTTAGAAAAGAAACCTTGTAGGATGTAGTGGATTGCTCGAGGAATAGCGATGACTTAAGTGTGGGGTGTTGGTAATAGGCTAAATTGTATAGTTTGGCCTACGTTCGGGCTCTAACTTAAGGATGCTTTATCATTGTAAGTGTATAAATAATGCAAAAATTGGCTCTAATGGTAACTTTGGTGTTTCACAGGAGTGCAATAATCAAATGAGGACTTATGATGGTGATCCGGGCAAAAATTGGAATTAATGGACGAAAACAGGAGCGAAGCTTGTGTGGCATTGGAAAACCCCACTAGCGCGGGCATTAGCGCGGCCTTAGCGCGCCCGCGCTAGTCCAGTCGTCCGAAATAGAATGAAACCCCACTAGCGCGGGCAGTAGCGCGGCCTTAGCGCGCCCGCGCTAGTCCAGATGCGGGGAAGGTGTTTTAAAAAGGGCAAATTCGAAAGTCCAAGCAAATCCACACAAACTATAAAAGGTTTAACATGTCCAATAGAAAAGGGGAGTTCGAGTTTTTGAGAAGAAGCAAGAGAGGCAATGAGGCAACTTGGAAAACAATTTTTATCTCCCTACTTTGTTCTTCTATCAATGACTATGAATTCTTTTGTAGTCTTCATCATTGTTATGAGTAGCTAAATATTTTAATCTAAGGTTTTGGTGAAACCCGTTGGGGATGACTTGGTTGTTATATTAATATAGTTTCGAGTTGGTTGTTAATCTCTATTTGTTCAACTACGTTTTGATTGTGGTTAATTGAAAGGATCCTCAATTAGCAGTTCCTATTTATTATGTATCTGCTTGAGAGAGAGTACATATTTAGGTAGTTGTTTGAACAACATCACTCCCGGAGTGTAGAAGAGAGTCATAACCGAGGGTTTAGAGGTTGGATTAGAGATAACGATACCTCGGGTGCAATCTAAGTGAACTGTAATGTGAATCTAGCTAGCGTAGCTTGAGAGAGTGCGTCTAGTAAATTATCATAATTGCTTGAGAGAGATTTATGATTGCTGGAGAGTTCATGATTGATAGAGGCAACTAAGTCACAGCTATAAGAAATATACAACCAAGGAAATCAACAACGGGGGAAACCATTACCTTAGACCTTATTCCAATTGTTTACACGTCAAGCATAGTTAATTCTCAGCTGTTTATTTATTTTCAGTTTTAGTTGTTAGAAATACCATCACTTATTAATCACAACGTTTGGGGAAATTGATTCCGTTGAATTTAGTAAGTCCAACAAAAGTAATTGATAGGTTAATTCCCTGTGGTTCGACTCTGGGCATAAATACTCAGATTATATTTGCAACGTCCGTGTGTCTTTTTATAGGGTATAGTTTGGCGTTATCAATATACCATTTTCGAAATTTATTTTGAAGTTCAAATACTGTTTTTCAGAATTTATTTCTACTAACTTTCTGTTTCTGTTTTCAGAAAGATTATTGTTTTTATTAATTTACAGCAATATAGATAAATAACATATCTCTCTCTTTGTGTGTATCTTAATTATTCCGGGCGTGATCATCTAAATTACCTTTCTCTTGCGCGTGACATTGGGTTTCGAAAAACATAAACTCTCAGAACATATTGGAGTTGGAACTATGTAACGGTCCCAATATTCATTGGATATTTGAATTAACTTATAGAATTGATGTTGTTTAGGATCATAGATGACAAAATATTGATACCACAATATTCTTGCTTGAAAGAGAATTTCACCATTTCTCATGTAGCACAAAAGCATACTATTCTCTACAAGTTGCTTGCAAAAGCCAAAAAGCAAACACTCTACAAATTGCTCCCAAGACTGTGATTTTCACCTATAAAATCAAACAAAATAATTGATTTTCACCTATAAAATCTGGTTTCAAAAGCTCTTTCAGCTCATATGACTTCACGTCAAAGTATATAATCATAGAATTCCTACATACTAATTGGTTAATTTTCGAATTCAGAGACCAAAATACACAACCGTTAACGCTAATCCCCAGACTGCAGTACTCTCGTGACATTTCATCAAGTGCTTCTACTTTACTATGAACCCTTGTTTCCTTCATCCAGTAATTCTTACTTATAAAAAGAATTGTAGATCAATATAACCTTGTAGTCATCGATACTAGAATCATAACACAATCCACAAGCATGAGGAGTTATGTAGCTATAAGCTTCCACATATGGACATTCAAATGTTCTATATTCATTGGTATAAGGATTCCACAAAGCGAATGGCTTATAAGCCATATGTCTCTTTAATAAAACCAAACCATCACATGAACACAAGGCTACAGCATGTTCAAATCTCTTTAGAGGAAACTTTAGTTTTCTCGTTGCAATTTCCAAGTCTCTAAACTCGAATACACCATCACTGAGCTGTACCAAGAGCTTTTTGAGACTCGACGCTTTGGATTGATCAAGGTGTTTTTTCTTGAATATTTTTGTTGGAATTTGGACTTACGTTAATTGGTTATAGCCTAAAAGGATAGTGACATGGCCTCAGTGGTGGATAAATAAAAGGCCTAATACTAAATATTGTGTGTGTGGATAAGTGAGGCCCAATAACTATTGGCCTGTGATGGGTAGACACTCTTTATAACTAGAGGCCAACCCCCCTTTCCCTAGCTATTAGAAAACCCCTAGTGTATTCTGCCTCTTGAATATGTGGTAACGGTAGACGTCCCATCAGTCAAGTTCTCCGGGCTGTGAGAGCGCGTAGCTAGTGGATTGTGGAAGTTGGTCTCGGGCTTAATCGCTGTTGTTATCGCTGCTGAATTCATGGAGTTTAACGGTACGTTTCCTTAGACTCTAACTCTAGATTGATTGTGTAATTGTGTCTTAATATCTGCTATGGCTGCGGTTTAATAATATTACCGTTGGTATCAGAGCCACCATAGTTTGGGATTAAGATCAATTGTTCTTATCATGGGTTTGAAAGCAGTAGTCTCATCTCATTGACGAACTGTTATTTTTGAAGTCTCAGTGTTGTTTTATCTCTTGTATTGGTCCTTTTACCAATGAAATTAAAGTACATAGCAGTTTCGTTAATTGATGTAAAAATCACAATACTTTCCGCTGAAATATTATTGATTTGCTTGGAACCGATCCAAAAGAAGGAAAAAAGTTAGGTTTTGAAGTTATCGGCATTGATCGGCTATTGAAATAGTTGTGTAAGAAAGAAATTTTGTGATTGGTTAATTCAATACACATAGCGGCGCAAAGTGATGGGTTGTATTGTTCCAAGAAAACACTGTTTTAACCTAATATTTTGAGATAACCTGACTTTGTCTTTTGGTGTATGTAATTGATATTTTTTTATTGTCCCTATAGTATATTCTCTTGCCAACATTCTGAATTACAACTTTTCTTGTGACAGTAAAAGGACCTTGAAAGTGCTTAGTTAAAGTTGATTTAGCACTTACATGATATTATAAATTTTGTCCTTTTATAACTTGTCTGTTAACGGATTGTGAACGTTAATGATATAATTATGAAACTTTTCTTGATTTTATTAGAGAAATAATTTAATAAATACTAAAATATTTAATCATATACGGGCTCTATTTTAATTTTACATGTATATTATATTGGTTAAATAAGAATTTATGATAAATATATAGTTTCCGCCAAAGTGGTCTATTTATTTGGAGTCATTGGAAATTCTTAAAACTAAATACATGTGAGATCATTTAATACATGGATTGAGAGTTATGATTAATAGATAGTTTCCACCAAAGTGGTCTATTTATTTGAGTCATTAAAATATTCTCAATGTACCATGTCCAAATTATCCTTTACAAGAGTATACTAGTGTTGGAGATTTTCCTTTTGATACTAGTGACGCGAAATTAATGCTAAGGATAAGTTGTTGTAAGAGAAGGTTTTGTATCTCTTACCTAAAGGAAGGACACAATGTATGCCTTGTACTCTTGGATAATAAAGGGAAAATTTTGTATCTCTTGCCTAAAGGTGAGGTTGCAATGAATGCCTTGGACTCCTTATTATTTTTAAAAGGAGAGACAGTTGCATCTTCTACCCAAATGAGGGGTGTGATGGATGTCTTTGACTCTTTTGATCTATATATTCTAGCCCATAATTTTATCTAATTTTTTTGTGTTGTTTGCTTATACAGCTGTTAGCAACATGACTACTCAGTTGAATTCCATTGAAACTTTGACTAATAGCAACTACAAGAAATGGAAACAGGATGTTGAAATAGTATTAGGTCTGATGGACCTGGACTTTGCATTGACTGAACAAAAACCTGCTGAACCTACAACTACTAGCACCGCTGATGAAAAGGCTAAGTATGAAAAATGGATGAAGGCTAACAAATTGAGTCTTATGATCATGAAGAGATCCATTTCTGATCACATAAAAGGTGCCATTAAGGATAATGGAAATGCAAAAGATTTCTTGAGTGCCATTGGACAGAAATTCCTAGAATCTGATAAAGCTGAGATAGGTAGCCTAATTGATTCCTTGTCTACCATAAAGTATGACGTTGTAGGTAGTGTCCGTAATCACATTATGAAATTGGTTAACATTGCTACCAAACCGAACAATTTAGGTGTAACTATTACCGTTGATTTTCTTGTTCACCAATCTCTAAGGTCCCTTCCTGAGCAGTTTAACCAACTTAAGACAACCTATAATGCACAAAAGGATAAGTGGAGTGTTGATGAGCTTATTACTATTTGTGTGGTAGAGGAAGGGAGGATCCAAAAGGAGAAAGTTGAGGGTGTAGTGAACTTTGTTAGTTCGTCTAGATTAGCTGATTATCCCTCTTATAAAAGAAAAGGTGGACCCAAATTTCACATAAAGAAACATGGTCATTCTCATCATCCAGGTGGTAATAGTGGTCATACTAATAAGCCTGGTATTAACCAAGGCCAGTCTCATAATTCTCTTGGTCCTCAAGCTGTAATTAAGAAAGAAATCAAGTGCTGGGATTGCAAATAAGTAGGTCATAAGAAAGCTGGTTGTCCTCTGAAAAAGAAATCAGGTAATCTTTTGGCCTTTGTCTGCTTTGAAACTAGTCTTGTTCATGTTCCTTTAAATTCCTGGTGGTTGGATAGTGGTGCAACTGTTCATGTAACCAATGACTTGCAGGATCTAGTAAGCAGACGGAAGCCAAAAGAGGATGAAGCTAGTGTTGTTGTGGGCAATGGACTCAAAGCAAAAGTAGAGTTTATAGGGATATCTATTTTACCTTTTAAGAATAATTCTAGTATTCGTTTAGAAAATACTGTTTTTGTACCGTCTATGAGATGGAAATTAGTTTCGGTTTCCCTTTTGGACAAAGCTGGTTATTCATTTCAACAAAATAATGGTATTATTAAAATTTCCTATGATTCACATGTTGTTGCTGATGCCTTTTTAAGTGATGGTCTATATCGCTTGAATGTATTGAATGAAACTTTTTCTGCAATGCATGTTGAAAATATTGCCCACAAAAGGTCTGCTATGAGTAAAACGTCTTACCTATTATGGCATAGGCGTCTTGGTCATATTTCTAAAGAAAGAATTGAACGATTGATAAAGGAAAATATTTTACCTGTTCTTGATCCAAAAGATTTTGAAACTTGTGTGGATTGTGTTAAGGGTAAAATGACCAAGGTTAAGAGAAAGGGTTCCACTAGGAGCTCTCAACTCTTAGAAATAATTCATACTGATATTAGTGGACCTTATGTACCTACTTTGACCAATCATAAGTATTTTATTACTTTTATTGATGACTTTTCAAGGTACTGTTATATATATCTTTTAAGAGAAAAATCTGAAGCACTTGATAAGTTTAAAATTTATAAGACTGAAGTTGAAAAACAGCTTGGGAAGTCCATTATGATAGTGAGGTCTGACCGTGGTGGTGAGTACTATGGAAAATATGATGAGTCTGGTCAATGCATGGGGCCTTTTGCTTTATTTTTGCAAGAATGTGGGATAGTAGCACAACATACCATGCCAGGTACTCCTGAGCAGAATGGTGTGGCTGAAAGACGAAATCGTACTCTCATTGAAATGGTGAGAATTATGATGTCAAGGACTAGCCTACCTGAGTCTCTTTGGGGTGAAGCCTTAAAAAAAGCTAGTTATATCCTGAATAGAGTTCCTACAAAATCTGTCTTGAAAGCTCCCTTTGAACTATGGACAACCCGAAAACCTAGCTTGAACCATTTTCACATTTGGGGATGTCCAGCTGAAGTTCGTATTTATTCACCCACAGAAAAGAAAACTGATCCTAAAACTACCAGTTGTTTCTTTATAGGCTATCCTGATCACTCTAAAGGTTTTAGGTTTTTCTGTCCTGGGCGTGGCACTAGAATCGTTGAGTCTATTAATGCGAAATTTCTTGAGCATGATGTTTGTGATTGTGACTGTTCATGTGGTAAGGAAATTGTATTGAAAGAGAAGGAAGTCATTGTCCCTATACCTGTTATACATGAAAAGGTGGTAAACCAACCTATTCATGAGGGGGAGAATCAAGGGAACAATGAGGCAGACCCCATAGTTCCTGAGCAAAATGTTCAAAATGAACCACTCCGTATAAAGAGAAAGAAGGTCTGCCATCTCTGATGATTTTATCGTGTATGTGACTGAAAATCTCTGTGATACTGGAGAGCTGACTGATCCTTTATCATATGCTCAAGCTATTTCCTCTCCATTTGTTGATAAATGGCGTGAAGCAATGAAAGATGAAATGCGCTCTATGGAGCACAATGGAGTGTGTGAGTTAGTTGAATTTCTTGTAGGTTTAGACCAATTGGTTGCAAATGGGTGTTTAAAACTAAAAGAGACTCTAAGGGAAACATAGACCGTTATAAAGCAAGGTTGGTTGCTAAGAGTTACACTCAGAAAGAAGGTATTGATTATAAAGAAACATTTTCTCCTGTTTCATCCAAGGATGCATTTAGAGTTGTGATGGCTCTTGTGGCTCATTTTAATTTAGAGTTGCACAAGATGGATGTTAAAACTGCTTTCTTGAATGGTAGTCTGCTTGAAGAAGTTTACATGGTTCAACCTGAAGGGTTTAGAGAAGCTGGTAAAGAACATCTAGTATGCAAGCTTAACAAATTCATATATGGGCTTAAACAAGCCTCCAGGCAGTGGTACTTGAAATTTGATGAAATTATAACAAAATTTGGATTTGTGGAAAATAAGCTTGATGAATGTGTTTATCTCAACATAGCTAATGGAAATTTTATTATTATGGTTCTCTATGTTGATGACATTTTGCTTGCCACAAATGATTTGGGCTTGATGAATGAGACCAAACAATTTTTGTCTAGGTCTTTTGATATGAAAGATCTTGGTGAAGCCTCTTTTGTTCTTGGGATAGAAATTAAAAGAGATAGGTCACGTGGTTTATTGGGTTTATCACAACGTTCCTACATTGAGAGTGTTCTTAAAACTTTCAATATGCAAGACTGCACCTGTTGTAAAGGGAGACAAACTTAGCAAGGATCAATGTCCGAAAAATGAAGTTGAAATGAGAACTATGAAAGATGTGCCATATGCAAGTGTTGTTGGTTGTTTGATGTACATACAGGTTTGTACAAGACCTGATATTGCATTTGCTGTTAACATGTTGGGAAGATTTTCTTCTAATCCTGGGTGGGCACTTTGGGTGGCTGCAAAGAAAGTGATGAGATATCTACAACGCACCAAAGACTTCATGCTTGTATACAAAAAGGTTGATGATCTAGATCTTCTAGTATATTTAGATTCTGATTTTGCAGGTTGTCAAGACACTATGAAATCAACTTCTGGTTATAATTTTATGTTGGGTGGAGGTGGTATTTCTTGGAAAAGTGAGAAGCAAAGTATCACTACTACATCTACAATGGAAGCTGAGTTTATTGCTTGTTTTGAG
This sequence comes from Nicotiana attenuata, assembly GCF_001879085.1. NCBI lineage: Eukaryota > Viridiplantae > Streptophyta > Magnoliopsida > Solanales > Solanaceae > Nicotiana > Nicotiana attenuata. The sequence continues at coordinate 166,952 of NW_017671740.1, forward strand.
ACTGCTTCACATGCTGTCTGGATGAAGAATTTTCTTACTAAATTGCAAATTGTGAATTTTATATCTAAGCCGGTAACTATTTTCTGTGATAATAGTACAGCTGTGTTCTTCTCTAAGAATAACAAGAGAACAAGAGGCTCTAAACATGTTAGCCTTAAGTTTCTTAAGGTTAGAGACATGGTAAAAGAATGCGATATATGTATTGAGCATATTAGCACAGAATCTATGTTGGCTGATCCTTTGACTAAAGGTCTTAGGCCTGTAGTGTTTAATGAACATGCTAAAAATATGAGTATTTTAGAGTCTTTTGATGTGCTTTAGTCAGTGGGTGTTACTTTGTAATTGCTGACTGAGATATTGCTTTTAATAAATTGTATTTTTATGCAAGCTTGTGTTATTTGATATCTGTTATGCTTATGACTAACATGATAATTTTTTTTTCCAATTGGACATTGCATAAACTCATGATATGTTTGAGTCTTGCGGCTTGTTGCCTGATCATCCCGGGTAAGGCACAAGGGAATCCTCCTCCTGAGGTGATATAATTTTGTGTCACTTGGAGGCTCCTGAGGTGATATGGTTATAATATCACTTGGAGGATTATTTCTTTCTAAGAGGTGTGAATCTATTCACCTTGATTAGAAAGATAAAATTCTTAGCACACATGTTTGATCCATGTTGATGGAAATTCTAGCATATGTGATCGTAGATAGAATTCATACCTTAAATTGGTGCGATGCCTGCTACGATTCATTGTTAGTCTTTTCTATTGAGACTGAATGGATTGTTATATGGGTCATTCTATCCTTGGCTATGTGAGTAGTGTGGCCGCCGTAGAGTCTAAAATCCTTTTTCAAAATGATTTTCTTAAAAACTCAAATGTTTAAAATTGTTTTCTTGTCCTCAATTAACATTGGCGTCCAAGTGGGAGAACGTTGGAATTTGGACTTACGTAAATTGGTTATAGCCTGAAAGGATAGTGACGTGGCCTAGTGGTGGATAAATAAAAGGCCTAATATTAAATATTGTGTGTGTGGATAAGTGAAGCCCAATAACTATTGAACTGTGATGGGTAGGCACTCTTTATAAATAGAGGCCAACCCCCCTTTCCCTAGCTATTAGAAAACCCCTAGTGTATTCTGCCTCTTGAATACGTGGTAACGGTAGACGTCCCATCAGTCAAGTTCTCCGGGCTGTGAGAGCGCGTAGCTAGTGGATTGTGGAAGTTGGTCTCAGGCTTAATCGCCGTTGTTATAGCTGCTGAATTCATGGAGTTTAACGGTACGTTTCCTTAGACTCTAACTTTAGATTGATTGTGTAATTGTGTCTTAATCTCTGCTATGGCTGCAGTTTAATAATCTTACAATTTTGTCAGATATTATAGCTTTCCATGATTTAGAAACCGATTTAAAACGTAACAAAGGTTTAACATGTAACTTAATAAGGATGAAAAATAGGATATCATATAGAAGAAAGAACATACTATGTTCCTGTATACAGTCGAAATCGAGCTCACCTACGATATGGTAGGTCAGGCTCGGAACATGGCAATAAATGACTAAAGATCGACCTCAAGTCCCACCGGGCTAGAACCCGGGGTTAGAACGCCTGCCTTCGAGAATATCGAGGCCGTGATCCCGAAATCGATCCTAGACCCGAACGAGCTCGAAGAAATAGTGTTAGTATAACCAACAAAAGACCGAAATATCCATGACCGGTCAGATAATACGGCGAGATCTCGACAATTATCAATAAGGAACCGACAATCATCAAATCAAGATTTTTTTACTTTTTATAGAATTATACCTAAAGTAGGACTTCTCTACTATATAAAGAGGGTCTGATAATTCATTTAGCGGATGGTAACACACATTCCAAAGCAGTATATTATTATTTCTCTCTTTAAGCTCTTATTCTTCTGTATCTTGATACTGATGGAAGTGCATCCAGTTGGAGTGTGACTAACCTCCCAAGACTGTAACTGTTCAATTCGTGTGGTTTGAATTTACTTTATCATTGTTTATTTCATTTGCAACTTAATTTATCGCTTTTGTCAAGTTAATCCACATATCCTTAAAACCACTTACAAATTCAATTGTTATTCGATTTTCAGGGTAAACATTTTGGCGCCCACCATGGGGCTAAGGATAATAGTGGTTATTTGATACAAATTTCCATAACACACACTGCTTTACACTTGTTCTTTGAAGTGCCTCTAATTTCAGGTTATAGCTCAAAATTTCAAACTCACAATCAGCACCCCTACATGTTGACAACGAGTCTGTCCATCACGATAAAAATAACAACATAGTGCCCAGTGACGGGGTACCCCCGGTCGGTCCCATCGGAATTTCGATCGTGGACCCAATTGACGCTAACTCGCATGTGGCGATTAACACAAATCTGTCTACCGACCCCGAGAATAACGTCCGTGGTGGAGCCCGATCGGCATCTCAAAATACACAAAATATTGGAGGAGAGGGGATCAATTTATGAATGTTCTTCGAAATATTACAGGCTCAACATGCGGCGATAGCTCAGTTACAGAACCAAAGAGGCGCACCGAGCAGAATTGAACCCGATCCGTCCTGGGAAGTCACCCGCAGGGATGAACCAGTCACAGAGGTCGATTGAAAATGAATCGAGGAATAACCCCGAGATCATAAAGATGCTCGAGGAACTGACAAAACGGGTAGAGTCAAGGGAGAAGAAAATCAAAGATAATGAAAAAAAGGTAGAAACCTACCAAATCCGGGAGCACCGCCGATACTAAAAGGCCTGGATTCCAAGAAGTTCGTGCAAAAACCTTTTCCTCCGAGCGCGGATCCAAAGCCGATCCCTAAGAAGTTCCGCATGCCCGAGATTCTTAAGTGCAATGGAACGACCGACCTAAACGAGCATTTTACCTCCTACACATGTGCCATCAAAGGGAATGACTTGGAGGATGATGAGATCGAGTCTGTCTTGTTGAAAAAGTTCGGAGAGACCCTGTGAAAAGGAGCTATGATATGGTATCACAACTTACCTCCTAATTCTATTGACTCATTTGCTATGCTTGCAGATTCTTTCGTGAAAGCACATGCCGGGGCTATCAAGGTCGAGACCAGGAAGTTGGACCTTTTCAAAATAAAATAGAAGGATAATGAGATGCTCAGAGAGTTCCTGTCCCAGTTCTAAATGGAACGGATGGAGCTGCCATCGGTCGCTGATGATTGCACCGTTCAGGCTTTCACCAAGGACTCAACATTCAGAGCTCGTTGGCTTCATAGCAGTTGAAACAAAACCTGGTAGAATATCCAGCCGCCACTTGGGCCGATGTCCATAATCGATATCAATCGAAAATCAGGGTCGAAGATGATCAGCTTGGGGCCCCTTCCGGGTCTGTGTACCCCGTCAGAACCAGTGACAGAGTCAAGAGAGACATCGATCGTGAACCGAGATCAAACAGGGATTGATATTAGCCATAAAATGGAGACCGAAGAAGCAGTGGGTCCGGGCGAAAATCTATGCGAAATTAAAGGAGAGTGATCGAGGTCAGAGCAACCGGGGACTCATGAGCAAAAACAACTTTGTCAAGCCCGTCGGGCCTTAAAAAGCACCAAGATTATCGGAGTATAACTTCAACGTCGATGCCACCGCTATCATATCTGCCATCAGACGCATCAAAGATACCAAATGGCCTAGACCTTTACAGTCTGGTCCAGCCCAAAGGGATCTCAACCTAATATGCGAATATCACAGCACTCATGGCCACATAACAGAAGAATGCCGATAATTAAGAGAAGAGGTGGCCCGACTGTTCAACAACGGACATCTCCGAGAATTCCTGAGTGGTCGGGCCAAGAACCACTTCAGGAACAGGGACTCTAATTAGCAGACCGAGCAGGTAGAGCCTCATCACGTCATCAACATGATCATCTGTGGAATCGACATTCCCAGGATTCGATGCTGAAGCGCACCAAAGTATCCATCAAGGGAAAAACGGACTCGGGATTACGTACTGGAAGGAACCTTGTTTTTCAACGACGAAGATGCTGAGGGGATCGTGTAACCCCATAACGATGCACTGGTAATATCGGTACTCGTAAATCAATTTCGAATTAAGCGTGTGTTAATTGATCAAGGTAGCTCAACCAATATCATCAGACCAAGGGTCGTGGAACAACTCGGCCTACAAGATTAGATCGTACCTGCGGTCCGAGTCCTGAACGGGTTCAACATGGCATGCGAGACCACTAAAGGGGAGATAACATTACCACTGAACGTCGTCGGAACCGTACAAGAAGCCATGTTCTATGTATTTGAAGGGGATATGAGATACAACGCTCTGTTCGGGAGGCCATTTCACAACATGAGAGCAATACCCTCGACGCTGCACCAGCTGCTGAAATTCCCAACACCTGAAGGAGTCAAAAAAATTTATGGGAATAACCGGCCGCTAAGCAGATGTTCGTAGTTGATGAAGTGATCCCGGCATCCACACTCTCAACATCGGAGGATTCGAATTGGATGGTCAAAGATAGGGTCAAATAGTAATCACTGATACCAGCCTCGACAAAGTCGGAGGAACTAGGGGTAGACGAGAACAACGACTACAGATTCCCCAGATATTTCATAAGCCCCGACAATTCCGACGCTACAAAATCAACGGTCGAGGAACTAGAACAAGTCTTACTAACCGAACACTTGCCCGATCGAAAGGTATACCTAGGCACGAGGTTAAGCCCCAAGCTCAGGAAAAAACTCATTCAATTCCTTATAGCTAACGAAGATTGCTTCGCTCGATCCCACCTTGATATGACAGGGATTTCGCCGGAAATAATCGCTCACAAGCTAAGCCTGGACCCGAAATTCCACCCAGTCAAGCACAAGAGGAGACCCCAGTCCGTGGTCAAACATGCTTTCATCAAGGACGAGATATCTAAGCTCCTTAAAATAAGGTCCATTCGGGAGGTTAAATACTCGGATTGGTTAGCAAACGTAGTGGTAGTCCCTAAAAGGGGTATAAATTGAGAATGTGCGTAGACTATAAGGATTTGAATAAGGCATGTCCAAAGGACTCCTTCCCTATGCCCAACATCGATCGCATGATCGATTCCACGGCCGGCCACATGATCCTCAGTTTTCTCGACGCCTACTCCGGTACAACCAAATACGGATGAACCCGGGTGATCAGGGAAAAACCTCCTTCATCACTAAGTATGGCTCATACTGATATAATGTGATGCCATTCAGATTAAAAAATGCCGGTGTCACTTATCAACGCCTAGTAAACCGGATGTTCGAGGAACAAATAGGAAAATCAGTGGAGGATTACATTGACGATATGTTGGTTAAGTCCCTGAGAGCAGAGGACCATTTAAAATATTTGCAGGAAAGTTATAGCATATTGAAGAAGTAAAATATGAAGTTGAACCCGGAGAAATGTGCGTTTGGAGTCGGATCAGTTAAATTCCTTGGATTTATGGTATCCAACCCGAAAATCGAGATCAACCCCGACAAGATCAAAGCCATCGAAGATATCACGGTTGTGGGCAACGTGAAATCCGTGCAAAGATTAACGGACGCATAGCCGCCCTGGAGCGATTCATCTCCAGGTCCGTGCAAAAAAGGCTTTGTATTATGTTTTAATTTGATGTAAATTATAAAAAAGGAAACGTGTTATATTTCAATGTAGAAATGGCAAAGAAGAAAAAAAAATCGTGAAGGTTTAGAACTGAAATAGGACGAAAAAAAAAACCTAGAATTGGAGTAGGATTCAAACCGATTATTAGAGTTTTTTTTGTGTTTCATATACTCCACAAAATATACATAACCTTTTTATTTTCACCATATTATATTCTCTTATTTTCTACTATTTGACCCCTAACCTATTACTATAGTTACAACATCGGTAAAATCATTTGTTTTCCCTTTTCCAAATAGGAATACAAAGGAAAACTCACCGGGATCAATCTCTTATTTTCTACTATTTTTCATTTTTTTATGTTACTGTTCGTGCCCGGATAGAGAATGGACACAACTCCCCCTCTCCCTGTCTACCATCTAAACAGCCCGGCCGTTCTAAATTTCGGTGTTGGGTCGAATAGGTCCAGATCTAATCAGAACTGATCATAGCTTTGAGCCGGATCTGATAAGTTCACCATTCCATGTGCAACACAAAAGTTTGAATGAATAATCCCAAGAAGCTGATATGTTGCAAAATTACGGCCATTTCAGTCCGTCTTGTTCCATGATCCAGATGTCAATTTCGTCCCAAGGGGTTGCCACCATATAAACTTTCAGAGTAGAAAAACGAACTAACTCGTTTTCACACACAAAATCTGGTCGGAAGCTCTAACAATTCGTCTAACTTCATATCAAAGTATATGATTGTAGAGGCTTTAGGTACATATTGACTGAGATTCTAAACAAAAGACCAGTTACATATTTGAATAGAAGTGTTAAGCTGAAAAAAAAGTTCTTTTGTTGTTAGGTAAAAAGGTGCCGATAAACACTTTTTCGTTAAAATAACTAAAATATCCTCAATGTCGTTATCAATATAAAGGAGCTAATACTACCAAAAAATTTAAGGAAGAATTACAAAATAGATCACTCCAAAAGGTGACCTTGCAGTATTTTAGCCCAGTTACAAGTTTACAAATGTATAGCCAAATATCAATAAACTCATATCCGAATTTTTTTTCTTTTTCTTTTGATTCTCCAGATCTTCCGGCGTGAAAGATCCTTGAGTTTCCATTCTTCTTTTTTCCTTAAGTTTATACATACCTATCCCATCTACAAAAATGCAAAAACAGATGCGAGAAACCTAAAATCTCTTCTTCTTCAATGCTAATCTTGTTAACTTTTAAATATGATTTTGTGAGAAATTTGGAGTGGGTATTGTTTGAACTTATTAGAAATAGTCTAAGTAGGTTGTATACAAAGTTTGAAGTCATTTGATGGAGTTTTGGACTAGTTTTGAACAAGAATTGCAAATGAAGTCGTATAAGAAGTTTGTCAGAGATGTTTATACACTTTTATACGACATTATATACTTTTATACAAAGAGGTACATTATGTATATAGTTGTATAAAAGTGTATAAAGATGTATAAGCACGGTAAAAAAATATTCGTGACACCTATGTATATACTTGTAGAAGAAGAAGAATATGTGAGAAATTTACCAAATACATGTAAATAATGTATTATTGTGTATGAGAGTTGTTTATACACTATTATATACTATTTATATAATTTTATACATCATTATACAGATGAATCCTATTACTGAAGCTTCACATGTTCTTCTTCTTTCTTGGGGATCTTCTGAAATTTAACTCAAATCTATCTTAAATCTACTCCAAATCACTTCAAATTTAAGTTTTGAACTCCTCTTGATGATTCCAATCAATTGGGACAACACCCAATCCAAATAACTGACAAATTAAAAAATGCAATTTCTGAAATCGAAGCTTTGAAACACCTTTAGTGGTGACTTCTATTTTTCAAGTTTTAATCAACCACTGGAATTAGAATTACACATGAAATGAGGATAAGACTGAGACCATGCCAATACCCTCTTTCTAGTTTGGTGATCCAACAACTTACCAAGTGAACCTCTTTAGTGCAAACACAGTTCTTTCCACTCCATTGAAGGAAGTGATCTTCATATGACTCCAAAAAACTAAATCTTTTATGTATTATTTTTTCTTCTTCATCCAAATAGTGATTATCGGCTTTGAATCTGGAGGAGCGTTGATGGAGAATAACAATGATGAAGAAAGTTTGTGATGCAAAGTTGGGACACGAGGAGAAGAAGAATAGAGAAAAGAAAAAAATTTTAAAAGGAGTGGGCTAATGGGTGAAAAGTAATGTAAAAATTGCACGGGGCGCCCTATTTGGTCGCCACCATTTAACCTATACCCATTTTTTTTTTAAAAGTTTTAACTTGTACCCACTTTTTAAACAACTTCAGCCCCCTTTCTCCTCCTCCTTCTCCTCCTTCATTTTCTTCTTCTTCTTCTTCTTCTTCTTCTTCTTCTTCTTCTTCTTCTTCTTCTTCTTCTTCTTCTTCTTCTTTCTTCTGCTGTTATTGGTGCTGCTATGAAACTTCAGTTTATGGGATGATTGCCATAAATATGTTTATCATATTACTTAAAAATAAATTATAAATAATTACGTAAGTTAGTAGACAATAATTTGTGAATATTTCCACGTACGTAAGTTAGTAGACAATGATAATTCTGTTCTTTTCACGTTTATTGTTTCCAAAATTTATGATTTAGATATTGTTGGCAATCTGATTATTTGTTGGAATTTTCAAGAGAAAATAGGAGGAATAAGCAAAAGGGAAAACGGTTATTTGGCTTAAAGTTCTGTTACAACATGTTGCTTTGCGAAACGTTGCGTCGTTTCGAGTATCACTTAGGCTGATTTGCACCTTTTTGGTTAGTGTTTTCTGGTGCTTTTCCAGTAGTTTTGAGAAATAGACATCCTCTATAAATAGGGGAACACTCCTTGGCATAAGATATCCTGTGATATATCTCAAGTACCAACATTCTTCCTTAAGAAAAACTGCATAAGTTTGGTAACTGCAGTACTGATATTTGTGTGTTTGGAGATCTGATTTATTATTTCTTCTTGGCTTTACTTCATTCTATCCCGAGAGAGTATTTGTAAGGGACAAATAATTCTCTTTGGAAAGTGATCCTAACAAGGTATACGACTTGAAGCATATCCAGGTTCTTCACCACAAACACACTGATTAATTAACAATCAAAGAGAATTAACATCATGTCTTCCCTGAAAGATCTCACCACCAACTTTTCCAAACTTGACAAGTTCGCTGGAGTTGATTTCCGCCGTTGGCAAAAGAAAATGCACTTCCTCCTGACAACACTAAAGGTTGTATATGTGATTTCCACCGCTCGTCCACCGGAGGCCAGTGAAGGCGAAGAGGAACCATTTGAAAGCACAAGGGCAACGATGAAATGGGATAATGATGACTACATCTGCCGAGGCCATATATTGAATGGAATCCCGGATGCTTTTATTCGATATTTATCAATATGTGGAGACCTCTAAGGAACTGTGGGATGCTTTGGAGAACAAGTACATGTCTGAAGATGTCTCTAGTAAGAAATTCCTTGTCTCACAATTTAATAATTATAAGATGGTAGAAGGTCGGTCGGTCATGGATCAATTTCATGAAATTCAGCGTATTGTAAGCCGTTTCGTCCAACACAAAATTCTGATGGATGAAACCTTTATAGTGTCTTCTATTATTGATAAACTACCCTCGTCATGGAAAGACTCCAAACGGAGTCTTAAACACAAAAAGGAGGACATGTCCCTGGAAGAACTTGCCAATCATCTTCGTGTAGAACAAGAGTTCCTCATGCAGGATGAATCCAAGGAGCCTAGCACTCAAGAGGGCAAGATTAATGTTGTTGAACATGGGGAGTCCTCCAAACCACACAAAGGACAATATAACGATAAGAAGAGGCCTTATGATGATGGAAAAAAGAAGAAGGGGTTCCAAGGTATGTGCTATGAATGCAACAAACCGGGCCATAAGAAGAAGGATTGCTCTATCTGGAAAAGAAAGAAGAGTCGAAGAAACCAAGGGGCATCAAAGGAAAACTTTGTAGCCATGATCTCTGAAATCAATGTTATTGAAAATGACAATTCTTGGTGGATAGACATAGGTGCTACCAAGCATGTGTGCAATGATCGTTCTTTCTTCAAGTCACTCACATCGGTTGATGATGGGACCGTCCTCTACATGGGGAACTCTTCAACTGTGGAAGTCAAGGGCATGGGACAAGTGAGATTGAAGTTCACATCTGGAAAGATGCTAATTTTAAATGATGTATTTTATGTTCCCAGTGTTAGAAAAAATCTTGTTTCTGGTAGCCTCTTGAACAAGCATGGTTTCAAACAAGTATTTGAAGCCAATAAAATTATATTGTCTAAGGGTGGTGTATTTGTTGGGCAGGGTTATTATGCCAATGGCATGTTTAAGTTAAATGTAATTATCAATAATGACAATGCAATGAATGATGAAGTTTCTATTTACATCCTTGACTCTAATTTTTCGTTGTGGCATTCCCGTTCGGGACATGTTAATTTTCATAGAATGAGGGATATGTCTAAATGTGGTTTGATACCAGTAATGACTGTGGATAGTGAAAAATGTAAAACTTGCATATTAACAAAGATCATAAGGAAATCTTTTCCAAGTATCCAGAGAAGTACTAAGTTGCTTGAATTAATTCATAGTGACTTGGGTGATTTTCATAGTACTCCTTCAATTGGAGGAAAGAAATATGTTATTACATTCAGTGATGACTAATCTAGATTTTACAAAGTTTATCTTGTAAATTCTAAAGATGAAGCATTCGAAAAATTCAAAATTTACAAGACTGAGGTGGAATTGCAATGTGAATCTTGCGTTAAGTGTCTAAGGACCGATAGGGGAGGAGAATATTATAATCCCACATTTTTCTAAAGCACTGGTATTGTGCATCAAGTAAAGGCACCATATACACCACAACAAAATGGTGTAGCCGAACGGAAAAATTGAGTCTAAGGGAAATGGTTAATTCTTTATTGTCTAACTCCGGGTTAAGTCACGGCTATTGGGGTGAAGCTATGTTAACGGCTTGTTATATTCTTAATAGGGTTCCTAATAAAAGGAATCCAACAACCCCATATGAACTTTGGAACAAGAGACAACCAAATTTGAGTCATCTCAAAGTTTGGGGATGTAGGGCTATAGTTTAAGTCTCGGAACCTAAAAGGAAAAAGTTGGGTGAAAGAGGAATTGAATGCATCTTTATAGCATGTGCTGAAAATAGCAAAGTATACAGATTTTTAGTCATTGAACCAAATGATTCATACTCGGTTAATACCGTCATTGAATCAAGAGATGCAATTTTTGATGAAACTAGATTTGTATCAATTCCTAGACCAAAAGATATTGTTCCAGATGATCCAAGTTCTTCCACTTCACAATCATCAATCTTTCAAAATGGTGAAAATCAAGATGACATTGTTGAAGTAAGAAGAAGTAAGAGAGTTAGAAAAGAAAAGACATATAGAGATGACTTCTACATCTATTTAGTAGAAGGTTCAATTGATAAAACTGGAAATAAAATTCCTTACTGTTATAATATGGAAAATGATCCCACTACTTTTAATGAGGCCATGCAATCTCCAGATGCACCGTTATGGAAGGAGGCTATCCAAGATGAGATTGATTCCATTATGGAAAATAATACTTGGATCCTAACGGATCTTCCACCCGGTTGCAACCCATAGATGGTAAATGGTTGTTCAAGAAGAAGTCAAAGGTCGATGGTACCGTGGATAAATACAAAGCTCGCTTTGTGGTTAGGGGTTTTACCCAAAAGCACGGCATTGACTACTTTGATACTTATGCTCCTCTGGCTAGAATAGTCACGATAAGGGTGCTTATTGCACTGGCCTCCATTTACAATCTAGTAATTCACCAAATGGATGTCAAAATAGCATTTTTGAATGGTTAATTAGAAGAGGAAATCTATATGAGACAACCCGAGGGGTTTGTAGTTAAAGGACAAGAGATGAAAGTTTGCAAACTTGTAAGATCATTGTATGGGCTAAAAGCCCCTAAGCAATGGCATCAAAAATTTGATGAGTAGTTTTATCTAATGGTTTTAAAATTAATGAATCAGACAAGTGTGTTTACTCAAAATTTGAAAAAGGAAAAGGAGTTTTCATTTGCTTGTATATAGATGATATGTTAATTTTTGGGACCGACATGGAACAGATCAAGACCACCAAAAGATTCCTATCCGTTCAGTTCTCCATGAAAGACTTGGGAGAAGCGGATGTTATTCTTGGTATAAGAATTATTAGAAATGGTGGGTGGTTTTTCTTAACACAATCTCATTATATTGAGAAAGTGTTAAAGAAATTCAATCATTTTGATTGTAATCCTGTTTCTACACCGTATGATCCATGTTTTAAATTGGAAAGAAATGGTGGAAGGCCAATTGCTCAACCTGAGTATGCTAAGTTGATTGGGTGCTTAATGTACGCTATGACTAGTACGAGACCTGATATTGCATATGCAGTGGGTAAGTTGAGCAGATATACTTGCAATCCCAGTGAGCATCATTGGCATGCTATAAGAAGAATACTAAAGTATCTCAAGAAAACTCTAGATTATGGCCTCTATTATAGTGGTGATCCCGCTATACTAGAAGGGTATTCAGATGCAAGTTGGATAACTGATCAAGAGGATTATTCCTCAACAAGTGGATGGGTATACCTCCTTGGTGGGGGTGCAATATCTTGGGAATCTAAGAAGCAAACGTGTCTTACAGATTCAACTATGGCGCAGAATTTGTAGCCTTGTCATCCGCTTCTAAGGAAGGGGAATGGTTGAGAAATTTGCTTTTCGATATTTCATTATGGCCTAAGCCCATGCCACCGGTTTCTATCCATTGTGATAATGAGGCCACCTTAGCTCGAGCTTACAGTCATATATATAACGGAAAGTCTAGGCATATTGGCCTTAGACATAGTTATATAAATCAATTAATTAGAGATGGGGCGATCACTGTTGACTATGTACGCTCACTTAATAATCTTGCCGACCCATTGACTAAGGGATTGGCAAGGGACTTGGTGTTGAGAACATCACGGGGGATTGGATTAAAACCCATAAAGAAAGACCATTAAGGATGAAGCCTCAACTCTACGCTTGATACAACATCCAGTCTCGAGTTCAATGAATGACAACATTCTTTATTGGTTGATAGCACTTGGTATTACCGTCCTAAAGTAAGTGCTTTGTCCTGCAATTTTTTAAAAGGAGTTTGAGTTTATAAATTCTTAATAGACCTATTGGTGGGTGCTCTTGCAGGAGCACGTTAATAAGGGTCTACCTATGTGGATGCGAAGTGGGCCGCTTCAAGAAGCTCGGGTTTGGCTTCTATGCATTCGCGAGAGGATTAGAACACAAGGCCTTATGGTGTTGGTTATAAAGGAATAATGTAATAGAATTCATGTGTGAGGTACATCCTATTTTACAATATGGTGGTCGGTTCAAAAGACTTGTCTTACCTGACTATTCGGTATAATAGAAATTGTATTCCGCTAATTTAAAGTTCAATCGCTAGATACTTCATTTATGCATGGATTCACTTGTCTCTTGTTTTCTAAAGGAATTGTCGGGTTGTTATTTTCACTTGAAAATGGTGGGGGATTGTTGGAATTTTCAAGAGAAAATAAGAGGAATAAGCAAAAGGGAAAATAGTTATTTGGCTTAAAGTTCTGATACAACATGTTGCTTTGCGAAACGCTGGGTCGCTTCGAGTATCACTTAGGCTGATTCGTTGCACCTTTTTGGTTAGTGTTTTCTGGTGCTTTTCTAGTAGTTTTGAGAAATGGACATCCTCTATAAATAGGGGAACACTCCTTGGCATAAGATATCCTGCGATATATCTCAAGTACCAACATTCTTCCTTAAGAAAAACTGCATAAGTTTGGTACTGCAGTACTGATACTTGTGTGTTTGGAGATCTGATTTATTATTTCTTCGTGGCTTTACTTCATTCTATCCCGAGAGAGTATTTGTAAGGGACAAATAATTCTCTTTGGAAAGTGATCCTAACAAGGTATACAGCTTGAAGCATATCCAGATTTTTCACCACAAACACACTGATTTCTTAACATTATTTATCTAGTATGTTAGAAAGCTTTTTCAAAAACTTCAGCTTATATAGTGCTGAAGTTTTTACAAATGAACTAAATAACTTCAGCATCTTCTGCTGAAGTTTTTGAAAAAGCTTTATTACAAAACTAATGAATCCAGGACAAAAAAACTTCAGCTTTTAGTGCTGAAGTTTTTACAATTGAACTAAATAACTTCAGCATCTTCTGCTGAAGTTTTTGAAAAAGCTTATCCAGGACAAAAAAACTTTAGCTTATTTAGTGCTGAAGTTTTTATAAATGAACTAAATAACTTCAGCATCTTCTGCTGAAGTTTTTGAAAAAGCTTATCCAGGACAAAAAAACTTCAGCTTATTTAGTGCTGAAGTTTTTATAAATGAACTAAATAACTTCAGCATTTTCTGCTGAAGTTTTTGAAAAAGCTTAATGACAAAACTATTGAATCTAGGACAAAAACACTCCAGTTTATTTAGTGCAATTACAAACCAAAACTTCAGCAAATAGAGAATAAAACTTCAGCTACTATGCTTAAGTTCAGCAATTACAAACAAAAACTTCAGCAAATAGAGAACAAAACTTCAGCTACTATGCTTAAGTTCAGCAATTACAAACAAAAACTTCAGCACACTTGGTTCAACACACTTGCTACTTCAGGCCCGTCTACTAGAATGCTGAAGTTTTGCGTGATTGCCTTTGCTACTTCAGCCCCGTATGCTGAAGTTACGCGAGAAAGTGGGTACGCTTGCAATTTTTTTTGCAAAGCGGGCACAAGTTAAAACGTGACCCAAAAAGCGGGTATAGATGCAAATCGCCCAAAGTAATTTTCACATTATATACAACCTGTGCCATACTGGGTAAGGGCTTCAAGCGTGAGCCATTTTTTGATGGGCTATTGAGCCAAGTGATAAGGAGTGTAATTCTCTCAAAATTTAATTCTAATACAAATAATTTGTATATTTATTAGAAGAGATAAAATAATCTGTATACATAGATACGCACTCCAAGTTAGTGTGATTATTTGATAGACATCTTAATTATTATCCTTAGAACGAGATAGACACCTATCGTTGGTACAAGTCTCACTCATGCACACCTCAAACATTTTACTCAAATTAAGCTAATGAAGCCTTAAATATATGATTTCCCAAACTAAATGAATTAGAAAGAAAAATATAATGTATAAAATGATAAAATTATTGGTCAAACTAAAGTAGTTTTTAAGCCCAAAAATAATAAGATAGGGTTGCTCAACTTATGGCCGTTGGCTTATTTTAAGCACTTTTAACTTGTTTTAATTACTTGTCTTTACCATATAATCAAATAAGTTAAAAGGAGTTTAAACGCTGGTTTGACCAGCTTAAAAGTCAATTCAAGCACCCTCGATGTTTAAAGTTATGAAAGTTCTGATCCACTTAATTATTCAAATATGAATTTTGCCGATGTTTTAAAAAAAAAGGGCCTTAGGGGACAAATAGTACTAGAAAGGTGCAAATTAAAAAAATGTGTATACATTAGGAGTACAATACAGAAAGGACTCTAAATACAATAGATCTTTATACTATTTCAGTTCGAGACCTTCACAATTTTTTTATTCTTTCCTTTTTTGCCTTCCCTACATTGAAATAAAACACTACGAACTCAATATGTTTTGATCCTATTTCAGTTCTAGACCTTCACAAATTTTGCTACTTTTTAATTTGCCTTATTTAAATTGAAGTAAAACACGTTTCCTTCTTTATATGTTGCATCAACTAAACTTGTGATGAAACAAAACCTAATTGAAGGTTTTTTTTACTCCGACACAACTTGCAGTAAGCTATCCCCTAGACATGGCTGGCAATCCGCTAAAGAGAGCAGCCATGGAACATAGTATTATCTTTCTTCCACATGATATTCTATTTTTTATCCTTATTAGGCTACATGTTAAATCTTTGTTACGTTTTCGGTCCGTTTCAAAACCATGGAAAGCTATAATATCTGACGAAAAATTCAAGAAAACTCACCATGATCAATCCAAAGCGTCGAGTCCCAAAAACCTATTGGTACAATTCAATGATGGTGTATTCGAGTTTAGAGACTTGGAAAATCCTCAAATTGCAATGAGAATACAAAAATTTCCTCTAAAGAGATTTCAGCATGCTCCAGCCTTATGTTCATGTGATGGTTTGGTTCTATTAAAGAGCCATTTAGCTTATAAAGCATATGCTAGGTGTATGGGTCAAAATCTGATTCCACGATAATTAACGAGGCTAATCCCGTTTTAAGTCAATTCATGATTAATTAACGGCACGAATACTCAGGATTGACAACGTTCAACCCGCCTCTAGCTCGGTCGACAAGGCCCTGGCCTACGCGCCAATACAAAAGGCGAGATCTCAATGTGGTTACGGCCACTTATCGCCAGCTCACGAAGCTCACAGCTATAAATACCAAGAGAGGAAACCCCAGAAAAGGGGGCTGCTTCTCGACCACTAGTGAGAGGAGAGAGAAACGAGAAAAGATACCCCTCTTATGGGAAGAGAAAACACCATTGTAAGGCTCTGAACCTCTCCATGGAGAGGCAGACCAAACAAATATTATCAATAAAGGTTTCTAATGCTTCTCCCCCTAATCGTGAGTTCTTATTTTCATGTCTTTCAATTGGTCCAACGGATTATTACGATTTGCTATGATTATCCCGGGATTTATTTATATTGTTTTGTACTCGTAAAATGTGTAACATTTTTTGAGAGAACTATTGTGGAATCCTTATGCCAATGAATATGGAATTTTTGAATGTCCATATGTGGAAGCTTATAGTTGCAAAATTCCACATGCTTGTGGATTTTGCTATGACTCTAATGTCGATGACTACAAGGTTATATTGATCTATAAATCGTTTTATGCTGTGTGCTCTGTGAATAGGAATCATTGGACGAAGAAAATGAGTGGCCATCCTAAAGTACGAGCACCCAATGATTTGTTATATGAGTGTAGTCAGGGGATTAGTATTGACGGTTGTGTCTTCTGGTCTCTAGAATGGAAAATTAATCACTTAGTAGGTAGAAATTCTACTATTATATATTTTGACGTGAAATCAGATGAACTGAAGGAGTTACCAAGACCAGATTTTATACGTGAAAATCAATTGTATCGTTTGGCTTCTTTGAAAGGTTGTATTGGTTTGTTTGGTGGGAACATGTACATCAAAACGTTCGACGTTTGGATCATGGAACAAGATGGACGGAAACTGTTAATGAAAATTGGTACTTTCACCGTCTTTTGCGGGCAATTTGTAGAGAATACTGTGCTTTTGGGTTGCACAAGAAATGATGAACTTATTGTTCAAACAGAAGCTGGGCTTCGATATTTAATAATCTATGATCCAAAACGACATAAAGTAGTTAAGTCTGTTCAAATATTTCCACATTCAAAACATTACATAATTCCAATATGTTGTGAGAGTTTATATTTTCCGAAACCCAATGTCATGCGCAAGAGAAAACAACTCACGTGATTAAGCTGTGCTGCTTGAAATAGTCGAGATGCGTACAAGCTAGTCTCGGCCCTACTGTGAAACATCCATAGTGTTGTTCTTCATTTATTTTCCATATTCAATTGAATTTTTTCAATAATAGCTTTTGGGACGTTTGATATATGAAATATCATTTATCAGTATTTGTAACAGTAAAATATTAGTAATTGAAAGATAATTCACTATAATAGAAATTCATTAAAAGTTTATTCTCTTTTACCCTCAAATTCCTAGTCATAATGCTGCAAGTTGTATTGGAGGAAAAAGGCTTTGTATTAGGTTTGTTTTCATCTCTGTTTTAATTTGATGTAAATTATAAAGAAGGAAACGTGTTCTATTTAAATGTAAAAAAGGCAAAAATGGAAGGAAAAAACATAGCGTGAAGGTTTAGAAGTGACATAGGACAACAGAAAAGCAGATCATGGGTTAGAGAGAGAATCTCTAGCCTCTCTCTAAGCGCTGATCCCATCTCCCATCCCCTTCTTCCCAAAAAACCTAAGATATGCTCCTTAATACTACCCATGCCCACCCACTCAAGGACCTAAACAATATGGAAATCTCATCAAACAGCATGAGCGGAGATACCACGTCTCCAACCAACATGATCCTCAACTCTACCCACCCAAATACGTCCCAAACAAGCACAAACCCTAATACCTCCCACACAACAAGCATGAACCCTAATTCCTCCCGAACACCCAAACCACTGGAAACTGGACAACACCTCAAAGAAGGAAAACCATCCTTCCTAAGCATCCTAAACAACAGCCCTACTACCAGCAACCTTTCAAACAACATATGCGTCCAAAATGACATAAATATGGACCTGTCAAGCATGGATGAAACTGAAAATCCTTTCCTCGAAGAAGAGGAGGATATCTTCATCCCCATAACCTCTGAAGATAGAGAGAGATTATATAAGAACTGGGAAACAACCCTCATAGTAAAGGTCTTTGGGAAAAGAGTTGGGTACCAATTTCTTCAACGAAAGCTTCAAGCGATTTGGAAGCCAAACGAAACTATTTCCCTTATAGACCTGGGATACGACTACTATCTTATAAAATTTAACAATCAAGAAAATTACAATAAAGCTCTTCACGAGGGCCCTTGGTTCATAGGAAACCAGTTTCTCACCATAAGAAAATGGGAGCCTATATTTGTAGCATCGAAAGCCTCACTAACTTACTCGGCTATTTGGGATAGACTACCTAAACTCCCTACGGAATTCTACGACTATGAAATCCTACAAAAAATAGGGAACAAGCTAGGGGAACTCATACGTATTGACGCATGCACCTCCTCAGCCCTTAGGGGGAAATATGCTCGACTATGCATTCTAGTACCAATCGAAAAACCTTTAAAGACCCATATAATACTGGGTAAACACTACCAGAAAATAACATATGAAGGCTTCAATGTCTTATGCACAAACTGCGGACGCCTAGGACACAACTTAATATCCTGCCCAAACAAAAGAATAGAGACACAAAATAATATTACCATGCCCAACAACACCAAAAAAACATCATAGGGCATTGAGTCCATCACTACCAAGGTTGAAAATTGGACCATAGTCTCCCACCATAGAAGAAAAACGAAGCAGGACTCGGGAAAACATAGTACTTTGAATCTCAAACCTCCCATGCACCCTACTGTCGAAGAACATAGCCCACATGCCTTGAACAAATCTCAGATGGAAATGGACTCTCACGAGGTCTTAGGGAGTTTGCCTACTGGACNAAGATACCTTCCAACCACTGCTACCTACCCAGTAACAAAACCAGCCCATCATACGAGACCAACAAACTTGATACGGAAATTTCGGTACAAAAACACCCGTCCCATCTCTCCTTTATGGACTATGAAGTCACCTCAACTAAGCTACAACCCTTAGGTCAACACCTAGGCTCCACCATCTCTAGCACATAAAAAAATAACGGGTGCATAACTACAAGCAATAGGTTTTCTTCACTAGAACCTACTCGTCCCTCACATCAATCTCCCTCCCCAATGTCCTTGGATTCAAACCAAAACACTCACCTTGACATAACCCTAGCCGTAGGAATTAATGACCTCATTAATGAACCAAGCCTCTTAAATTCTCCAGTGGTTACTTCATTAAACCACACTAATTTTTTAAAACCCATAAATGACACTCCTTCTGCCAGTAAGAGTGACCCTAACACAACCTCAAGCTCAAACAACATTGCCACCAAAAATGCCAAGGCTCCCAAACAACTACCACAGGAGAAATGCGAGAACAAGGAGGAATGTTTGGATTCGGGAACAACACCAAAGACACAATCATGCCTTCAAGTGAATGACTGATTTTTTCAATCTTTTCTACCCGTTGGTACCAGATTCAAGGGATTAGTGCCCACCGCAAACGACTCCACAACCACCCCAACCACCAACACTCTTCACAACCCTACCAATACAACCAAATCACACTCCCCAGAGCTGGCTGGAACAAGGTCTAATGGGACACAGACTAAGCATGAGCCTAAGGATCAATGGGGAGGATATAATCATACAAATAGAGGACCCATGTTACTTGGCTCAAATAATAGCGGAAGGGATGAGAATAGCCATGGGGAACATAATAAGCAATCATTGGATAAACCATGCTCTAACCCTTCATCAAGGAATGCCATCACCATGGATACATCTTGCATGGCAGAACCAACAACCATGGAACCATCTCCAACCTTTCAATCTTCTCAACACACATTCACCCCTCTTCCCAAACACCCAACCTCCCCCAAACCCAGCCCCCCCATTCCAGACCATGCATGGCACGACCCCAAACATGCATGGTCCAGTACTAAGCCACCAAGCTTTCCACAACACCCCAGCAATACCTCCCTCACCCATACAACAGAATTACCCACCCAACATGGAGAGACAAGAGGAGGAAGAAGAGGAAGACAGTCCAACGAAAAGGGTGGTGGAACATGGAGTACTAAGGTCACCAAAAACCCTAGTGTTCAAAGCAAGAAAAGAAAAAAGGTTCATCTTAAGCTGCCCGTTGGATTTGAGGAAATACTCAATAACTATAAAAAAATTGAGGACTCCGGGGATTTACCAATATGCAATGGTGTTGGTTCCGACAATGTTCTCCAACTTTTGGATGAACCAAGAAGGAACATCGAGCAGGGGGAACTCTCCTCCCAACCGGGAGATGAGTTCAAACAATAGAAACATAAGTATGAGTTTTATCTCTTGGAATTGTCGTGGAGCAGGGAATGCTGATTTTCGAAGAGCCTTTAGATCCATGCTTGACTACCACAAACCTAGTGTGGTTGCATTACTAGAAACAAGGTTATCTAATCACCATGTCATCATGGAGGATTTTGGATTATCAGGTCTAGCACAGGTTGCGGCACAAGGAAACTCGGGAGGAATGGCACTAATGTGGAACAGTGATGAAGTCAATGTGGACCAAATAGGGGGAACTGATCAAGAAATCCATGCTATGGTGAAGGTAAAAATTCTCCCTAAAACTTGGTTATGCTCAATTATTTATGCTAGTAGCCTATTAGAGGAAAGAATTACTCTTTGGAATAACCTAATAATAGTTGCTAACAACTATAAAGGACCCTGGTTAGTACTAGGAGATTTTAATGAGGTCACTAGAGCAAGTGAGAAATTTGGAGGCCTCCCTGTAAATAACAATAGAATTTCTAAGTTTATTAATTGTCTTAATACTTGTAAATTAATAGACCTAGGTTTTAAAGGCCCAAAGTTTACCTGGTTAAATAAGAGGAAAAAGAAAATAATGCTTTCATTATGGAAGACTTGACAGATTCGTAGCCAACAGTGAATGGATCAGCATGTTTCCTGAAGCTTGTGTAAAACACCTTATAAGAACCCATTCTGACCACTATCCCATACACCTTGATCTTATCAAAAGACCCAGCCGTAGCAATAATATATTTCGACTGGAAACCATGTGGTTATCCCACCCCACCTTTAAGGGATTAGTAATGGAATGCTGGACAAATCAGCTTAATATATCAACTGCTATCAACAACTTCACTAACAAAGCCACTGCCTGGAATAAGGATACTTTTGGAAATATCTTTAAAAAAAAGAACGAAATCCAAGCTAGACTAGAAGGTATTCAAAAATCTCCAAAATATAGAACTAGCACCTTCTTGTCTAACCTAGAAAATGAACTACTAGAAGAATTACAAAAAATCCTCAAACTGGAGGAGGAATTCTGGAAACTGAAATCTAGAAACCAGTGGATCCAAGAAGGTGATGCCAATACAAAATTTTTCCATCTCACAACCCTGCAAAGAAGAAGGAAAAATAGAATTTTTAGCATTAGAGATGAGGATGGTAATTGGTTCCACAACCCAAAGGAACTTACCCACATCATAACGGACTTCTATAAAAATCTATATACCACTAATCATACTTCCTCCCAAAAAACACTGATATACATGCCTGCCATATCCTCAATTACCCCAACTGACCACCCTCCCCTCACCAGGGAGCCTGATGAGGAGGAAGTAAAGAATGCCCTTTTCTCTTTTAAACCACTAAAGGCACCTGGTCCGGACGGTATCCATCCTTTTTTCTACCAAAAATTCTGGGGAATAACTAGCAACCTTCTGGTCAACTTCTGTAAAGAATCCTTCACAAGGAAAAGAATGACTGAGGACATGAATAGTACCTTCGTTTGTTTAATACCAAAGCATCAGAATGCTGAAACTTTAAGGCAATATAGACCCATTAGCCTTTGTAACACTGCCTATAAGGTCGTCACCAAAATTACCGTTAATAGAATAAAACCCTTGCTCAACAAAATTATCCATCCTTCTCAAACAAGTTTTATAAGAGGAAGGAGAGCCTCAGACAATGCCATAATAGTGCATGAAGTCCAGAATTTTTTCAAAAATTCCAAAGGAAAAAAGGGAAAATCATGATCAAAATCGATTTAGAAAAGGCTTTTGACAAATTAGAATGGTCTTTCATCAGATTCTCCCTGAAATCCCTTAATTTCCCGGATGACTTAATTGAGCTAATAATGTCCTGTGTATCCTCCACATCCACCTCCATACTCATAAATGGTTCAAGCACAAAATTCTTTACTCCAACTATAGGCATTAGGCAAGGAGACCCCCTATCCCCGTACCTATTCATAATATGCATGGAAATGCTCTCTAGACTCATTGACCATGAAGTAGACTGTTGTAGATGGGACCCCATAACCCTGTCAAAAAAGGGACCCCAACTATCTCACATGTTCTTTGCTGACGACCTCATTCTTATGATGGAGGCCAATCAGAAAAGCTGTGACTCCCTCATAGATACTCTGAATAAATTCTGTAAGTTCTCCGGCCAATCTATCAACTTCAGCAAATCTAGAATAATCTTTTGTAAGAACACCCACCCGGACAAACAATCCCTCTTCAGCAGATGCCTAAACATGAAAATATCAAACTCAGTAGGTAAATACCTAGGTTTCCCCATGACAAACCAGAGGCTATTCAAAAAAGACTTCCAATTCATTATTGACAATCTAAACAATAGACTAAAGGGTTGGAAAATCACTTCCTAAACCTAGCAGGAAGAACCACCCTCATTAAAAAAACCTTTGCAGCCATCCCTAACCACAACATGCAAATTTTCAACCTGCCAAGAGCTACCCAAAATAAGATAGATTCCATCCAAAGAAATTTTCTATGGGGAAGTACGGAGGAAAAAAGAAAATGCCACTTGCTTAACTGGAACAAAGTCACTACTTCAAAAAGACAGGGAGGCTTAGGGCTGGTTAAAACCAATTGTAAAAATGATGCCTTCAGCACCAGTCTAGCCTGGAGATACTCAAACAACAAGGAACCCTTATGGGCCCAAGTCCTGCGCAACAAATATGATAGGAAAACCAACCATAGCATCAGACCCACTCCCAGCCCTTTGTCCTCACACATCTGGAAAAACATCTATAAAGGAAACAAGATTTGCCAAAAAGGGAACAAATGGATTATAGGTAATGGGGAAAGCATAAACCTTTGGAATAGCCGATGGATAAACCACAGGAACACGCTAAGGGATAGTATCCATGGGCCTCTCCAAAGAGGGGAATAAGATATGAAGGTAAAAAACATCATTCAGGATGGTTACTTCAACCTCTCAAAATTATCCTTCGAACTACCTGAAGATATAACCCTAAAAATCCATAGCACTTATATCCAACAATCCCAGTCAGGTAGGGATAGGATCTCCCGGAACTCCCCAGGTTATAGCTCCTTCTCCATCAAGGCAGCCTATGATCTTATTACTCAACAGGATACTCAGATTGAAGAAAACAACCTCGACTTTAAGTGGATCTGGAAAAGCAACACCCTGAACAAACTAAAATACTTCATGTGGCTGCTCACCCTCAATAGACTCCCAACAGCCACCTTTCTAGCAAAACGTAATATCTGCACATCTGACGCCTGCACCATTTGTGGAACAGAAAAGGAGGACATAAAACACATGCTCTTCTATTGTGCCCACTCAAAGGAAATCTGGAGGCAATGTCACATAAAACACAACTACCCACCTTCGGATAATGAACTCTCTATTTTCTACTGGCTAAAGCACCAACTATACTCAAACAAGCGCTATAATCAATACATCACTTGGCCTATCATCTTACCCTTCCTCCTCTGGTACTTATGGACCACTCTAAATGAAAAGATTTTTCACAAAAGCAACCCATACCCCAACATTAGCAAAGTAATTAATAGTACCCAAGAATTCCTTTTTCTAAGAAATTGGAGTCCTATCCGGACACCAAAAAGAACCATCCTTATTAAATGGCAACCACCTGACATAGGAACCTTCAAACTAAACATAGATGTATCATGCCTAGGTAACCCAGGTAGGGGGGGGGGGG